>NW_022196896.1:16059052-16104119 GCF_008632895.1 Mastomys coucha
TAGCTGCTGTGCAGGCACTTGCACTCACCTATTAGTCTGCTCAGCCATCTAGAACCACAGTAGAATTAGTTTTGTTTCTCCCCAATATTTTACTTATTTATTTATTAGATGTTATCTTTATTTATAATATCTCCTTTCCCAGGTTCCCCTCCATAGACACAGCACAATGCCAATATACTGACAAGGACCAGTAAAGCACCCATGGTTCCAATACCTGTTGTTCTCAATTCAAAAGCTCTTACTTATTTCTTGTATATTAGTTTAAAATATTCTAGTCACACAATGTAACTTAATAACAAATTATAAGACTTTCTACAGCTATACAATTAAATCTGGCTATTTCTTTCCCCTTTCAAATATAACCATTTTACATTTTTAGAAACACAACTTATTAACAATTTTTTCTAGCCCCAAAGCCCAGGGAACTGGGTAGACGACTCATCTTAACTTCTTCAAGCTGAACAAGGGCATAGAGATATGAGGGGGAGTGGAAGGAAAAACAGAACTGGTCTTCTGATGTCTGTGTCTTAACTGGATCAGGCTGAAGCTCAGGATACCAGGAGTTCAAGCAGGTGGTTTAGATGAGGAAATTCACCAAGGCTGTATATTTCTGTAACATATAAATCTCAAAACAAACTTTCAGCATCACCAAGATATATATTTTTGTTTGATTCTCTGTGCAGTGCAGGAACTGACGGCTTGTCCCTGAGGGTGACTTGGTCCCTGCTCTAATTGGCATGGTTGGATCACGTGACTCAACTTTGGATCATGCTAGAGTCCCTTTACCTAGGTAATCACCCACAAAACTACATCTCCCATCAGTCCTTCCCAGCCATCTGGAGCCACAGCTGTTCCAAGATTCCTTTTTAAGCTTGTTTACCCTAGGGGCAAAGGTGCTTGCAGTTCAGCACAAAAAGCTGTTGTCCCCTTTAAGAGCAGCTTGTGCAGACACTCAGTCAGCCTCTATCAGCTCCTTTTCAGGTGTGCATGGACTGACTCAGCCAAGTTCTCTATGACTTTAAGTGGCAGTGTAAGTTTAACTCCTTCAGAGTCTGAGTCACTTTCAACAGTCTGATCTTTCTCAGACTTTGCTGACCTCTCTTCCTTCAGCTGTTCTAATGCTTCCTGTCCCTTCCTTACTCCTTTAGAACACACTTTATTCTCCAAGCAGCTCCTAATCAGTTTCTAGATTGGTCGCACTCCACCTTTTATGATTCCTTCTTCCCAAGTGAATTCCAAATCTCTCCCTAATTCATCAAACACAGGGCAAGATTGTGAGTTCCCCATACTATCACTTTTGATTCGCCCTTAACGGGACCTTATTGCTCCAATCCCAGAGACCTTATCGCCTCTTTACTGAGGACCTTATAGTTCCAATCCCAGAGACCTTATCGCCTCTTCACCGAGGACCTTCCCTTTTTTCCCACCTTACCTAGGAATTTACCAGTCGACTGCCCTGTCTGCAAGGAGTTCTGAGCCATAGAAGATTTCCCCGTCGAGTTCTTTGTCTCTTCCCGTACTCGGGCCACCATTTGTCATATGCCTTTCCATCCATCAGTAATAAGGAGGCAACTTATATATAATATAATAGTATAGGGTGGCAGCTGCGGCTCCCCACAAAGGAATACAGGAGAACACAGGTAAACAGCTAGAAGCTCTTAGAGGAAATACAAAAATTCCTTAAAGAACTACAGGAAAACACAATCAAACAGGTGAAGGAAATGAGCAAAACCATCCAGAATCTAAAAATGGAAGTAGAAACAATAAAGAAATCAGAAAGAAAGACAACCCTGGAGATACAAAACCTAGGAAAGAAATCAGGAGTCATAGATGCATGCATCACCAACAGAATACAAGAGATAGAAGAGAGAATCTCGGGGGCAGAAGACACCATAGAAAACATTGACACATCAGTCAAAGAAAATGCAAAAGCAAAAAGCTCCTAACCCAAAACATCCAGGAAATCCAGGATGCAATGAGAAGACCAAACCTAAGGACAATAGGTATAGAAGAGAGTGAAGATTCACAATGTAATGGGCCAGTAAATATCTTCAACAAATTTATAGAAGAAAACTTACCTAAAGAAAGAGATGCCCATGAACACATAAGAAACCTACAGAACTCCAAATAGATTGGACCAGAAAAGAAATTCTTCCCGTCATATAATAATCAAAACACCAAATGTACTAAACAAAGAAAGAATTTTAAAAACAGTAAAGGAAAAAGGTCAAGTAATATATAAAGGCAGGCCTATCAGAATTACATCAGACTTCTCACCAGAGACTATGAAAGCTAGAAGATCCTGGGAAGATGTCATACAGACCCTACAAGAACACAAATGCTGGCCCAGGCTACTATACCTTGCAAAACCCTCAATTACCATAGATGGAGAAAACAAGATATTCCATGACAAAACAAAATTTACACAGTATCTTTCCACAAATCCAGCCCTACAAAGGATTATAGATGCAAAATACCAACATAAGGAGCAAAACTACACCCTAGAAGAAGCAGGAAAAAAATCTTTCAACAAACCCACACAAACCTAATTCCACCTCTTCCAACAAAAACAACAGGAAGTAACAATTACTTTTTCTTAATATCTTAATATTAAAATTAATATCACCAACCTATCCTAATCAATTGAAATCCAAAATATGAGGAATTAGAAATTTGTTGACTGTCATCCTATGGTCTTTCTAATTTGTTAATTGGAGAAATAGATCCAATTTTTACTTTTTATATAGATCCATATACATTTTCTGCTTGTTTGTACATGACAGTGTCTTGATGTACACCACATGGTCTTGAGATCTTGCTTCTCTTATCTCAGCCTCTCTATTTGAGGTATTGTTTATTTCATGTTTTTACACTGTACTATGGTTTTAAGAACAGTTGACATATTTCAAAAGTACTTATACAGCCAAAAGAAACATAGACAATTAAGTTGGTAGGTGGCTTATAAGAGAACAACAAAGAGTGAGACTAAATGCTTTGTTTGATGTTTGTAACTATTGTATCAAGTTTGAAGAAGAGGACTTTATAAGTTACCCTTTCTCTGAGATGAATGCTTTTCCACATTATCACAGCCAATGAACCAGATTTTTACCCTCACCTAATACCTGTGCCACCCTCCAAGCAGAACCATTGTTCATTGAAACAGTTGGTGAATGACTTTATGGATAGACTATCCTAATACACACACCATTTCTTAAATGAATGTAACCTGTTCTCTGTAGGCTGAGAATAAAGACACTCAAGTCAAATAGCTTTGACCGTAGCAGGAAGTCTGTATCCAAAAATCATGCCTACAATTCATTCCTTGGTACAACAGAACTGTCAACTCTCAGCTTAGCTACGATGCAGGTAAATCCTTTGGTGATGTGAGGGTCATTGAAGTATAGCCTTATTACAATGAAATCCAGTCTCTAAAAATTGTTCTTATTTTGGGCTTGTACCACAGTAAGAGCCAAGATTTTAAACTCTACTAAATACAAAACAAACAAACAAAAATTCTTTATATATTTATGTTCATTTAAGAAAATACTATTAGTGATCCATTATTTTGAATTATACAGTTAATATGTTTGGAGTTATTTAAAATTTATATTGAGAAAAATGTATTTTCAAGTATTGTTGTAGATGAGCATCTACATAAGACTGTTAAATTGATTGTTGTTTTATATCAAACAACTTTTATAATACTCATTTTTACTGTTATAATATTTTATAAATTTTAAAGAATATGACAAAAAGGTATTGTAGGTATTGAAGGGGTTGTCTCTGGGAGGAGTTGGGGTACAAAAGGGAAACAAGAATGTGATTCAATTCTATTTACTTAAAATATGTTTTTAAATGTTAACAAATTCAGATAAATTGAAATCATGTATCTTTTGTCATCATAAGGCAATAAAACTTAAATCAATAAAAAAAGAAAGCAGAATAGAATGCATTATTGTAACACTGTACCATTATACGATTTGAACAAGAAACAAATAAGAAAGAAATCATAAAAATCTGCAACATAGCCAGATGAACTCCTTTACTACCAGCTCTTGGTGGAAGTGGTGGGTGGATCTTTGAGTTTGAGGCCAGACTGATCTAAAGAATATGTTCCAAGATAGCCAGGGTTACAGTGTCTTGAAAAGGTCAAAGAATCTGTAACTTCAGTAGGACACAGTGGCATCTTTAGAAAACACATGAAGATGTGTCTAAAACAGCACAGAATACTGTACTGGAAAACAAACAGACAAATAAACCCAAACCAATATATTCTACTCTAATGAAGTTGATTGACTAATGGTACAACTCATCTTTCTATGTGTTATTGACCACTTATATATCTTAATTGGAATAATGTATTTTCAAGTACATTGCTGATTTTTCATTTGAATTGCTTGTTTCTTTTGTTGTTGACTTCATTATTATTATTATTATTATTACTATTAATTATTATTATTACTTAATCTCTTATTTTTTACAGTTCAGTTGTTATCCCCCTCCAGGTCCACTCTTTGACTGTTCCTTACCCCATACCTCCTCCCCTATCTCAAAGAGGATGTCCCCACCCCTTCACCTTCACCCCACCAGATCTCCCCACTCCCTGGGGCTTCAACATCTCCTGAGGGTTAGGTGCAGACTAGGCAGTCCTCTTGCTGTGTATGTGTCAGGAGCTCATATCAGCTGGCGTATGCTGCCTGGTTCAGTGTCTCAGGGGTCCAGGTTAGTTGAGACTGTTGGTCTTTCTATGGGGTTTCCCTCCTTCTCAGCTTCTTCTAGTTTTCCCCTAACTCCACTACAGAGGTCCCTGGCTTCTGTCCATTGGTTGGGTGTAGGTATATGCATCTGACTCTTTCAGCTGCTTCTTGGGCCTCTTGGAGGGCAGCAGCTATTCCAGGCTCCTGTCTGTAAGTACATCATAGCATCAGTAATAGTGTTAGGCCTTGAAGCCTCCTCTTGAACTGGATACCAATTTGGGCCTGTCACTGGATCTCTTTTCCCTCAGTCTCTTCCCCATTATTATCTCTGCAGTTCTTTTAGACAGGGAAATTCTGGGTCAGAGTTTTTGACTGTGGGATGGCAATCTCATCCCTCCAATTGATGCCCTGTCTTTCTACTGGAGGTGGACTCTGTCAATTTTCTCTCCCCACTGTAGGGCATTTCATCTAAGATTCCTCCCTTTGGGTCGTGAGAGTCTCTCACCTTCCATCTCTTTGGTGTATTCTAAAGGGTCCTCCCTACCTCCCAAAGTTGCCTGTTTCCATTCTTTCTCCTGTTCCTCAAGGCTTCAGTTCTGTTTCCCCTCCTAATAATTGATCATGTTCCCCCTTTCCCTTCTCTGACTCCTCTTCCACCCAGTTTACTCCCTCTCTGACTTCATTTATTTTTTTAAAGGAGATTTTTATTTTTGCCTATTATTTTTGAATATTCTGGTAAGTGGACCAGTCTTTCAATTCTGTATATGTCTTTATTCCCATAGATGGTGCATATAGTCTCTGACCTAACAGAGGGAATTCTTCAGCTTTCATTAACTCTGTGAAAGATTTTGAGATTGGATGATTATCATGGATTATGTACGTGAGCCAACCAACAGTCATAACATAGATCTACCTTAATAGAGGCAAGAGTGTCAGAGAGTTAGGAAATAAGAACATGGAAACACATCTGAAAGAATATGGTTTGGTAATGCAGGAAGGACCCACAGGTGTCCTTTAGAAGCTTTCAAAGATTAAGACAGTTTTATCAACATGTGTACTTAGCTCCTTAAAGACATCAGTGACCAGAAACGCAGGGTTATAAATTCATATTGTTTGAAGCTATGAAGTTGCTATAACAGCAAGAGAAGAATATCCAATATAACTGAAGACAGAAAATATATTTATAAGTCTAATAAGAGTTTCAAATCTCTGACAAGAGGTGGCAGCATTGTCTCCATAAACTGTCCTCCAAAGCGAAAATGTCTGGGACCACTGAACCAGTGGGCATAGACACTGGCTTGCCCACATCCTGCATGTGCCTCTTCTTAAAGAAATTAACTGCTTATGTGTCACAGTTTAATAAAAATATATTTGCACAGAAACAGTAATGAAAAGGAAGAGAAGTTGTTAATGCTTGTACATTTTTTCTTGTAAAATCTACTAATGCTCAGTAGAGGTCAGTAATGGAACATGGTAGAGAAAGATTAAGCTATGAAAACAGTGAATATGAACTCAATTGCACACTGGGGTTATCATGCATGACTTTCAAAAGTAACTGAGAGATAAAACTTATTTTAAATAATAAATGTTTTCAGAAATGTACATTTCTTTGTTTTGTTGGTAATTTTCTGGGAAGCATAACACATTCAGTAAATGATGAAACCTGAGGGTTTTGTCTAATGTGTGAGTCATGAGGTGGGGTTGGTAATGTTGGCTTCCCTCACTTATCTTCCATCACCAGGAAACCACTAATGAGCTTTGCCAGATTAGATTTGCTCTGCTGAGATACAAATTTCATTTTACATTGTTTTATATTTGACCCACAATAATGACAAAATGGCAGGGAAGATGTACTAAAAGCTTGTGATGAGATAATTTCCTTCTCACTCTTGCTTTAGGAATTAGTGTTTTATTAACTTGTTCTTCTAATAAAAGTGTTTGTTAAAATATCAATTCCCTTAGATTTATCCATAATAAAGTAATATCTTGAAAGCCCTACTACCTTTTTAATGTTGATATGTTTTCCTTTTCATTTTGTTTCATGATGACTTTAGAATGCCGATGGGCACGTGTGTTGCTCACCAGCAGTGTTGGCTGTTTCCAGAGCAGATGTTGATTAGAGGTGAGCAGAGGGAATAGTTGGACTGACTCCCACACAGTGTTCATCAGAATAACTTCTAAGCAAGTCCTGACATTTCCCACACATATTACTTAAAATCTAAGAAACATAACATGGACCGGGCAGTGGTGGCATACTCCTTTAATTCCAGCACTTGGGAGGTAGAGGCAGGTGATGTCTGAGTTCAAGGCCAGCTTGGTCTACAGAGAGAGTTCCCCTGTCTCAATAAACCAAAAAAAAAAAAAAAAAAAAAAAAAAAAAAAAAAAAAAAAAAAAAAAAAAAAAAAAGGAACATGGTACATGTTATGGCTGTATTCTGTGGGAGACATAACACTCCAATGCAGTAAAGCTGGGAGGTGGAGCTGAAAGTCCTGTTATTGGCTATGAGGCTTGGAGTCATGTTGTGATGGTGAGGTGAAGCCTTGACAGACGTAGGTTAGTTGCTGCAAGAGTCTGCTGTGGTAAACTTGCACCTGAACATCTTTTGCTGTCTCAGTCCTTCCTCATGCTCCTTTACCCTCCGTCCCCAGCTGACCCAATTCAAAGGCTTTCAGCTGGGTCAGCAGCATGTTCCCTCTTGGTTACTCCAGAGCTCTAACCTGTGAGCTGAAAGCAGTTCCATTTTAAACCGAAAGTTCCAGAACAGAACTTTCCAACCTGTTTTAAAATTCTGCAAGTCTGAACAACCAATAATGGAGAGTTAAAATGTTACCGACCAGAGCCCATTTATTTTCAGTCTGCTTAAAAGCCATTTACTGCCCACCCTTGTGTCTGACCTAACAACATCTTGACTCTCAGAACTTAAAGAAATATATTTGTGTGTGGGTATGCAAGCATGTGCTCCCTCATCTTTCCCTTCCCTCTCTCTCTGTGTGATTGTATACCATATATATGCAGGTGCTCAAGGATGCCACAAGAGGGATTTGATTCCTTCGAGCTTGAGTTCTTGGTAGCTGACACCATAATTGTTATTTGGCTGGATGTTCATAACTGAATTACGATTTTCTGGAAGAGTAATAAGCCATTTGACCTCCCGAGTCATCTCTCTAGCCCCCACTAGAAATTTTAAATGTGTACTCAGCATGTACTGACCACTCAGGTCAACACACATAATGAACCATCAATTATCACTGCATCAGAGTGCCTGACAAAAGCAGAGGAAGGATTTATTTAGGTCCCTGGTTTCAAAAGGTTCATTCCATCAGAGTAGTGAAGGTTTGTCACATCTGATCATCATGATGGCATGAGTGTGGTAGAGGCTGTTCCTACAGAGCAGCAGAAGGAAAGGCCGGGACCCATCTTTTAAATAGTTCATAATGTTAGTATAGACAGTAGAGAATAGAGTAAATTCAGCCTCAGCCTTTTAAATACCACTGTAGGCTTAGATTTTTACAAAGTGTACTTTATTTATCATTCTCTAATTCTTTAACCTCCCTTCTAGCTCATGAACCAAAAGTAGGGGAGAAAGATGTTTGATAGGACAAAGGAAGTTGTGTCCTGAGTAGAAGTAGGGTTTTTTTTTGTTGTTTGTTTGTTTGTTTTGTTTTTTGTTTTTTTTTGGAATTCCAATCTTCATTATCAGGATATCAGCAGTCTAGTTCAATAGCAAATAATATCAAACATGAATCAGTAGCAGCGACTATATCCAGCAGAAACAATGAGGCTCTGTCAAATTGACAGGAGTCAGCAAAAGTATCAAGAAGCAGCCAGAATACTATGGGTTCTTTTGTGTGTTTTTCTCTAAGAATCAAAGATCAGCAAAGACCAGAGACATGTTGTATGGTGAGCCAAGACCAGAGAAGACCAGAGAAGACCAGAGAAGACCAGCAAAGGCATAGCAATGCGAGAGTGTCCTTTCACTGTCTCTTTGATTCTACTTACACTCTTTCCAAACATCACACACCCTCTCAAGTATTTCCCTCAGCAAAACATCCTTTACACAAGACTGCTTTCAGAAAAATATCACATGACACATCTGAGTTTCGAAAGAAACCAGAAATTTCCACCTCAGACCACAGCAACATTGCTCAGGGAGGTCTGGTTTATAGGGGAGCATAACAACCCAACACATGGAGCTTTTATTTTTTTATCTGAACAAAGCTTATCTCTTTTGAGGGTAGTTATATGGATAGAACTTCTTTATTTTCTTGATATCAGGTAGTCTGGTCATAGTTTATTCAGCCCTTATTCAGCACTTATATATTCTTTGTGTTATGTTGGACAAGAGGAGTTCATGGTGACTGAATTCTAGTACATTCTTCAAGGAAATATTTACTCAATATAAGGGTAGGGTACAGAGTAGGGGAGCCCACAGGCTAGAGCATGTTTGAAAGAAAGATGGTGAAGAAAGATATTAAGGTGAGAAAAGGGGTTAAAACTATAGCTGCTGACCTCCTGCACTGGCCATGCTGGCCAGGGAAGGCCCAAAGAAAGATACCAAAGTGCCCACCACAGCTATTCAGACCCAGGGCAGCCTGAAGAAAGACATCTAAGCAGTTGCTTAGAGCAAGTACAATGGATGTGTAAGAGAGAGGGGAAAGAAGGAGTATGCGTGGTAGGGAAATGGAAGAGAAAGTGAAGCTGAGGGGTTCATAGAATATGGACAAAGGTGGAACTTGAAACTCAATGGCACTGAGGAATAGGCAGAAATGAGGAGGACAAGGTTAGGTCCTGGCCTGGGCTGCCACCAAGGGTCATGTTCATGGTCCTGCTGTAGCTGGGATTTCTTTTGATGTCTGCAGCCTGAGTTACCACCAAAGGTCAAGTGGATGCCTGTGGTGTGGGCTGCTACCAGAGACCATGTGGATATCTGAAAGCTGTACTGTCATGTGGGACATGCTGAACCAAGTAGCCTGTGTTGCCAGTTCATACCATGGGAACATAAGGGCTCATGCTGCTGCTGGAAGCTATGTCTGGGTTTGTGGTCCCAAAGCAGGTAGGATCTGTGTTGATGTCCCAGGTGTGTGTTACCACCAAAGGCCATGCAGATGTTTCTGGTCTGCTCTGCTACCTGAGGCACTGTGTTGACCTGGTCACACTCCTTGCCTGTGCAGCATATGGGAGGTAAAAAAGTCAGAGGCAATGGCATGGGAAGCAGGTGACCCACCCTGAGAGTAGGAGTGTAGGAGGCCTGGCATCTTAGAGTTTTATTGCTATGAAGAAATGTCATGACCAAGACAACTCTTATAAGGATAACATTTAGTTGGGGTTGGTTTACAGGTTCAGAGGTTCAGTCCATTATCATCAAGGGAGGAAGCATGGCAGTGTCCAGGCAGGCATGATGCTGGAGAAGCCAAGAGTTCTACATCTTCATCTGAAGGCAGCCAAGAGAAGACTGTCTTCCAGGCAGGTCTCAAAGTCCACGACCACAGTGACATACTTCCTCTATCAAGGCCACACTTACTTTAACCAGAGCAGGGACAGGGGGTGAATGGTAGTGGGGTGCATGTTGTGAAAATCACAAAGAGTTAATAAAAAATAAAAACAAAAACAAAAACAAAGCAAAACACAAAACAAAACAAAAAAACAAAAATCCTGCTGGCTATTTGTATGTTTCCACTTGAGAGTTGTTATACACTCTTTTGATTGCTATCTTTGTTGATATAAAATATTTATTTGTAAACTATTTGCCATTGTTATGTGAATTTTCAGAGTTCTAGTCAAATTCAGGATGTTACCCATGCTAGGCAACTGTTGCACCCCTGAACTTTGTCCCCAGATTTGGTATTTCTTTTTCTGTTTTCTTGCCAGAATTAGTGGGAAGAAACTTATTAAGACCTGTTCCATTATCTTTGTTGAGAAGAGTTGATGCATTCACATAGATAACATTGAGTTCTGCAGGGCACTCTGGATAGACAGAAATGAACTTATGTTTCAATGGATGCCAGGCAAGCAGTCAGTCACTGAGCTACAGCTTTTAGCTCTGAAACATAGTTTGAATGTTCATAGGTATACTGCAAAGGAAGGACATATCTAGTGATAATACAGAACCATGCAAAGTCAAATGTGGATTCAAACCAGCTCAGTCCAACACCCATTCTTCATGTCTTGACTGCATCTTAGAGAAATCCATGTATGTGTGTGGAACTGTATCATATGCCCTGGGTATGTTAGGGAGGAATCAACACTGACAAATATGATTGGTACAAAAATGACTTCTGTCAATTGTCTACCCACAATTATTCCTTCAGAAGTATGCCAGTTCAGGGTAAACTTCCGAAGGCAAAGGCCCATTCTCTTTTCTTGTTACACAGAAATGACTATCAGGGTGTTCAACTGTGAACAACCAGAGCTTGATACAAGAAGGGACTCATTATGTCTCAATTCTCACATTATGCAGTATAAATATTCATAGGAAATGTAATTTCAAGAGATATAATGGAGATCAAAGCTTATTACCTTCTAATTGAGATGAAAACATTGACTGTGATCATACAGGTAAATTTCTGCTTTCATCACACAAACTACAGAAAATTAAAAGTTTTCTGGAGTGTGTGTGTGTGTGTGTGTGTGTGTGTGTGTGTATGTGTGTGTGATTTACATAATCACCTAGTGGCATGTGTGTATGTGCAGGTATTCATGCAGATGTGAGCACATGCATGTAGAGGCCAAAGGACAATTTATAGTATCATTTTTCCAAAGTTATTGACCTTGTGTTTTGAGATATACTCTCTCACTCACTGGTATGGTGTTCAGTAAGTAGGATCCTGAGGTTTCACTGATCCATGAAGCCTCAGGATCCTTCTGTCTCCACTCCAGCACTGGGATTACAAGTGTGTGTCATTATGCCCAGTTTTGTATATTATAGGTTCTGGATACTGAACTCAGGTCCTCATGCTTAAGGTAAGCATGGTAAGACTGTTACTGACTAGGCTATCCACTCAGTATGAGCTCTGTGTGAACTGTTGCAGTATTTCCCTGAGTCAAATTATAAACATATACATTTCTTGCAGGTGCTAATGTCTTCTACCGTCAGGAATTAGAGGGAGAAACTCCTAGCATGTCTTGATAGTTATAACCTACGAGGTATTCCACAATGAAGCTAAGATTATCCTGTGTGTGTGTCCCCATCTTAAAAGCCTTAACTGCTGCTTTCAGAGCTGACACCTTTCAGTACTACCCAATGAACCTTGGTGTAATTAGGCAGTCTTGGTGTAGATGGTTACTGAAGATATGTCTTCAAATCTGATTAATGTGGAGAAGCAGGACTTCATTCAACATTAAGCTTGTATTTAGAAAACAGTGTGCTCTTTTGCTGGAACAAACTCACATTTTGTTAATAGCATGTATTTAAAACTGAAGTTAAGCTAAACTAGAAAAATAATGGTTCTACCTCAACATAAGAAATCAATCTCACAATAGACTATTACAAAAATCATCAAAAACTGGTGTGGTAGTGTTGACCTTTCTAAGTGTTCTGCTACATTTTCTGTCTTTCACATTGGTCTTTCTGGAAGCTTTGGGTTTTTTCTTATGGCTTTAAATTTGTTGACCTATTTAAAAAAATCGCTTGTGGAGAATGTGGCAGGAGACATGTTTTACTTAAGGAGAACACAAACAAGTCCAGATAGTAATATTTTTGTGTACTCAAATATGTAGAACAGAAAGATCTTTGATTTTTTTAAAGTAAGGAATGTAGAATTAGTCACAGTAGTGGCTCAGACTTCTGAATATTTATTATAAAATTTGACCATTTGTGATTATTAATATTTATTGTCAATGACATTTGGAGTTACCATGTCAACAAGCTTCTAGCATATACATAAGAAGTTTTTCTAGATGAAGTTGAGGTGGGAGAACCACTTAAGCATGGGTGGCACCATTGCATGGGTTGGGGTCTTGGACTGCACACAAACCAGAATAGTAAGCAGACGTATTTGCCTCGGGTTCCTGACAGTGTAGTCAGATACCTCCTGCCCCTGATGACTTGCCTTGCTCATCATGCTGGGCTGTATCTTTCTAAACTGTAAGCCAATTCTTTCCTTAGCTGGACTGTATCTTTCTAAACTGTAAGCCAATTCCTCCCTTAAGTGGTTTTTGTCAGATATTTTGTCATGGCTTTTTCTTATGACTTGGGAAGCTATCTTCTCACATACCTGGGACTTCAGAGGAGAGTCTTAGCAGAGGCTGCAGCGTTGGTTTATGGTATCCAGTAAGTAAATATTTGTGAGTCCTTGTGGGAGAAAAGGTTCAGCTACAGAGACGGAAAATAACACAAAGTGAGAAATGAAAAAAGTGACAGCCTAGGAGTGCTGCATCGCTCTCTCTTCTGCAAGTGGATATTTCCATGAGTTTTTAGAGGAAAATCTTAACCATAGAGAAGAATCAGACTCATCAGGGAACCATAGTCATGCAGACATTAAAGAAATGACCTAGGGGTCTCAAGTGAGGGTAAAGATGTAGCATTATTTTATGATATTAACTTGGAAGAGTTTAGAGAAAGAGAGAGTAGCGTACAAGTGCGAAGGGGGAATAGAAAGCATAGAGACATGACTTCAAATCTGATTATTGTGGGTTAGGATAAGAAATAGATACTTATGTGTCTGGCTTTTTTTTTTCTGGGGATCCAAAACAGGTCCTCATGTTTGCCTGGCAATACTTAACTGATCATGCTATCTCCCCTAATCAATGGTGTCCCCTTCAGAAGATTTATTTTTGTTACTTTTAAATGTGTGTGTGTGTGTGTGTGTGTGTGTGTGTGTGTGTACATGTGAATCCAAATGGCTCCAGAGATTATAAGAGGACATCAGATCCTGTTGCTGTGATAAATTTCTATGACTAAGGCAATTTGTATGGGTAATTTTTTTAGGCTTATGGTTCCAGAGGGAAATCATGGAAGTGACAGTAGATATGGTAGCAGCAGCAACAGCAACAACAACAGCAGCAGCACCGAGGGAAGAGAAACAGAGAGGAAGCAGAGAGGAAGACAGAGAGAGACAGACACAGAGAGACACAGAGGGACAGAGAGACAGAGACAGACCTGAAGTGGTATGAGGCTTCTTTTATTCTTAAAGTCTGATCCCAGTAACATACTTCTTCCAGCAAGGCCACACCTCCTAAACCTCTCCAAATCTCCACTGTGAACCAAATTCTCAAATATAGAATCCAATGAGAGACATTTGTCATGCAGACTACCACAGATTTCCCTAGTGTCGCAGTTATAGGCAGTTGTAAGGTAGAGATGTGGGTGCAGGGAAGGGATCGCAGGTCCTCTGAAAGAGTAGTATGTACTCCTCACAAACGAGCAATCTCTCTAGAATCTAGTAAGTGGATAACAACAGCAAATTGTTCTTGACATATTACTCCATAAGGTATATATGAGAATTGTTAAAAATTTGCTACCTATTATATTTTCCTGTCTGCTAGGGTTTCATCTTTGTATTGATGGTATGCTCTTTTTGAAGGCCTTGTTTATTGTGTACATAAGGGTCTTACCTGACCCTGGGACTTATTGTGTAGACCAAGTTGGTCTCGAACTTGTGTAGATCCTCCTGCTTCTGTCGCTTGCATGCTGGGATTACAGATATACAAGACCATACTCAGCTTAGTCTTATATACCTGTAACTCATTATTTCTTCTCAGGAGTGACTCAAATCAAATGTATTGCATAAAGATACAGACCACCCAAAAACATGTGATAATAACTATCAATAGAATGGACAGTTCTGTGTTTAGTTTGTTTCATAGTCTTTCCAGGTACATTCATGTTGCAGCGTGGATCTATATTTTATTCCTATTTACAGCTGAATAATATTTTACCATATAAGTTTATCATGGTTTGTTTATCTCGTTCATCAGCTGATAGAAATTTAGTTGTTTTCCACTTTTAGTTATTATGAGCTGCTAGGACTTGGACAATTTTATTTGAATCTGCTTTCCATATGTTTGTTTATACACCCAAGGTAGCATTTTCTGGGAAAAATAAACATTATTTTCTGTCTTTTTTATATTCATGATTCCAGTTGCATGACTTTTGATGCTTTCATTCAAACATCTATAATAACAACTGTTAAGCATCATTTGGAGTGCTGATACTTGTGCATTTTTTAATTTTTATTATTTTTTGAGAAATGTCTAATAAAATGTTTTTGTCTTTTCCAAACTGATATATATATATATATATATATATATATATATATATATATATATTTACTGTGGAGTGGCAAACATTTTTGTGTCTTCTGGATATGATTTACAAACAGGTTCTCCCATTGTAAGAGTTTAATTATTATCTTATTCATCTGTCATAATTTTTTTATGATGGATACCACTACAAGATGCCTTATTCAGTCTCAAAGAAACATTTTTTTAGCCTAACATTGTGTGTTTTTTGTTTGTTTGTTTAATATGGTTAGAGCTACTCTAGTTTTCAGTTGACTGCTATTTTGATGTTATATCGGGTATATTCTGATGAAATATACTTTTCCATCTTTTTTCTTCCATACTTGTCACATTTAGGGATCTGTGCATGCACATCTTATGAAGAACATGTAGCTAAAGCATCATAATAAAGCCATTGTTTCAATCTAATTCTGATTGGTTTGTAAGGTTAATTAATTTACATTAATGAGGATAATGGTAAGGTAAAATTGGTGTCTTTAATTTTACAATTTAAAAATCTATCTTTTGCCTTCTCATCCTTTCTTTTTCAAAAAGTTTTTTTTTTTAAAAGAACATTTAAGATTTTTTTGTATACCCAGGTGGATACTTATAAATTATATAAATGTGAGTCTTGTGTGTGCCTAATTACTTGCATTTAGAAGCATGGAACATGTTTTGTACGTTGTTTTATATAAACTAAGCTGGTAGCATTAACACATTGTACTAGGCAATAAATTCAGAGACTCAGATATTACTTAAAGACTGTGATTGATTTTTTCCTTAAGAAATACTTAAACATCTTAATGTTATCATGCTGGTAGTAACTTTAGTAACTGATAATATAACTTATAACTGATAATATATTTTTTATAACTTCTATAAGAAATCATTTGAGTACAGGAGCCAATAGTGCATGTGATGCTGTGAACTTCTGACCTTCTCCATATCCTCTCATGCAGAATCCCTTGCTTCTGTGAGGTATTTTGTGCCTAGTGGAAGAAATTGCTCCCTTGCAAACATTAAACTGCTTAGCTGGTAACTAAAATTTTCAGCTGTAACAGAAATATGTCTACAGAAATAGCTTGTCACTAACCTGTTGTATAGATATCCTTAATGCCTTTGTCAAGAAGGAGCATCACACCTTCGGAGGGAAACATTTTGACACTTACATTTGATGTTTTACAAGCATCCGAATGGAAAACAAGTGTGGAAAATGGAATACTGCTTTTAGCATTACACTCGCTTGCTGTCTCAGGATGGTTTTCAATTGAAATTAATGGGGCTTTCAGATTTAGCTTTACAACCTACCTCTGAATTTATTTTCTTTATAATTCAAAACTCTGCACATGTTTTCTTCTCATTGAGGATGTGTTGATTTTTTTTAAAAAAAATCAATTTGACATAAACTAGAGGGATAAGCTGGTAAAAGGAAGGCTCTATTGAGAAATTGCCTCCATCATATTGGCCTGTTTGCATGTCTCTGGGCATGTTCTAGATTAATGATTAGCATGGGAGGGCCCAGTGTATTTATTTGCACATGGTGCTGTCCCTGGCAAGGTGGGCGTGGGTTGTATAAGAAATCTGTCTGAGCAAACCATGAAGCACAAACAAGTAATTGGCATTCCCTCATGATCTTTTCAGTTTATAGCCCTAAGTTCCTGCCTTGAGCTGGTGGTGTCCTGGCTTCTTTTAGGTGAACTGTAATTTTAAGATGAAACAAACCCCAGAGGTAGTATTGATCTATCAAGGTTTTGCCACTTCTACAAGCTTGGCTGCAAGACACAGTGTCCATAACTTCCCTAGAACAGTGCCACCTGCTGGGGTCCACGCATTTAAACACATGAATCTGTTAGGGGCATACTCGAATCATAACAAATTCTTTGAAGACATATAAAGTACAATGCCACTGGAACTATGAAAACCTTTGATTTTTCTAAATCATGTAAGAATTTGTCTGATTTAAAAATTCAAGTTTTAGAATTCCTATGGCATATAAAATTCAAAGTAGTTTTATTTTTTATTAGATATTTTCTTTATTTACATTTCAAATGATGTCCCTTTTCCTGGTTTCCCCTCTGGAAAAAAACCCTATTCCCTCCCCTCCCCCTGCTCACCAACTCACCCTCTCCTGTGTCTTGGCCCTGGCATTCCCCTATACTGGGGTATAGAGCCTTCACAGGGCCAAGGGTCTCTCCTTCCATTGATGACCGACAAGGCCATCCTCTGCTACATATGCAGCTGGAGCCATGAGTCCCACCATGTGTATGCTTTGGTTGGTGGTTTAGTCCCTGGGAGCTCTGAGGGTACTAGTTAGTTCATATTGTTATTCCTCCTAAGGGGCTGCAAACCCTTCAGCTCCTTGGGTCCATTCTCGAGCTCCTTCATTGGGGACCCTGTGCTCAGTCCAATGGATGGCTATGAGTCTCTACTTAGTCGGGCACTGTCAGAGCCTCTCAGGAGACAGCTATATCAGGGTCCTGTCAGCCAGCACTTGCTGGCATCCACAATAGTGTCTGGGTTTGGTGATTGTATATGGGAAGGATTCCCAGGTGGGACAGTCTCTGGATTGTCCTTCCTTCAGTCTTTGCTCCACACTTTGTCTCTGCAACTCCTTCCATGGGTATTTTGTTCTACCTTCTAAGAAGGATCAAAGTATCCACACATTGGTCTTCCTTCTTCTTGACTTTCTTGTGGTTTGTGGGTATTCTGAGTTTCTGGGCTAATATCTATTCATCAGTGAGTGTGTACCGTGTGTGTTTTTCTGTGATTGAGTTACCTCAATCAGGATGACATTCTCCAGATCCATCCATTTCTTTAAGAATTTCATGAATTAATTGTTGGTAATAGCTGATTAGTACTCCATTGTGTAAATGTACCACATTTTCTGTATCCATTCCTCTGTTGAGGGACATCTGGGTTCTTTCCAGTTTCTGGCTATTATAAAAAGGGTTGTTATGAACATAGTGGAGCATATGTCCCTATTACGTATTGGAACATCTTCTGGGTATATGCCCAGGAGTAATATTGCTGGGTCCTCAGGTAGTACTATGTCCAGTTTCCGGAGGAACCACCAAACTGATTTCCAGAGTTGTAACACCTGGCAATCACACCAGCAATTAAGGAGTGTTCCTCTTTCTCCACAACCTTGCCAGCATCGCTGTCACCTGAATTTATGATCTTAGCAATTCTGACTGGTGTGAGGTGGAATCTCAAGGTTGTTTTTATTTTCACTTCCCTGATGACTAAGGATGTTGAACATTTCTTTAGGTGCTTCTCAGCCATTCGGTATTCTTCAGTTGAGAATTCTTTGTTTAGCTCTGTACCCACTTTTTAAAATAGGGTTATTTGGTTCTCTGGAGTCTAACTTCTTGAGTTCTTTGTATATGTTGGATATTAGCCCTCTATCAGATATAGGACTGATAATGATGTTTTCCCAATCTGTTGCTTGCTGTTTTGTCCTACTGACAATGTCCTTTGCCTTACAGAAGCTTTGCAATTTTATGAGTTCACATTTGTCAATCTTAGAGCATAAGCTATTGGTGTTTTGTTCAGGGAATTTTACTCTGTGCCCATGTGGTAAAGTTTGTTGCCAACTTTCTTTTCTATTAGTTTCAGTGTATGTAGTTTTATGTGGAAGTTCTTGATCCACTTGGACTTGAGCTTTGTATGAGGAGATAGAAATGGATTGATTTGCCTTCTAAATGCTAACTGCCAGTTGAGCCAGCACCATTTGTTGAAAATGGTGTCTTTTTTCCACTGGATGGTTTTAGCTCCTTTTTCAAAGATCAAATGATCATAGCAATGTGGGTTCACATCTGGGTCTTCAATTTTATTGCATTGATATACCTACCTGTCACTGTACCAATACTATGCAGTTTTTATCACAAGTGCTCTGTAGTACAGCTTAAGGTCAGGGATGGTGATTTTACCAGAAGTTCTTTAATTGTTGAGAATAGTTTTCACTATCCTAGGTTTTTTATTATTCCAGATGAATTTGCAAATTGCCCTTTCCAATTGTCTGTGAAGAATTGAGTTGTTGTGGTTTCATTTGCATTAAACTCTAAAAAGTCTAATTTCTTTCTTTATTTCTTCCTTGACCAATATATCATTGAGTAGATTGTTGTTCACCTTCCGTGTGTATATGGGCTTTCTATTGTTTGTGTTGTTATTGAGGAACAGCCTTAGTCCATGGTGATTTGATAGGCTGCATGGAATTATTGAATTATTTCAATCTTCTTGTATCTGTTGAGGCCTGATTTGTGACCAATTGTATGGTTAATTTTGGAGAAGGTACCATGAGGTTCTGAGAAGAAGGTATATCCTTTTGCTTTAGGATAAAATGTTCTATAGATGTCTGTTAAATCCATTTGTTTCATATCTTCTGTTAGCTTCACTGTGTCTCTGTTTAGTTTCTGTTTTCATGATCTGTCCAGTGCTGAGAGTGGGGTGTTGAAGTCTCCCACTATTATTGTGTGCAGTGCAATGTGTGCTTTTAACTTTAGTAAAGTTTCTTTTATGAAAGTGGGTGCCTTTGCATTTGGAGCATAGAGATTCAGAATTGGGAGTTAATCTTGGTAGATTTTACCTTTGATGAGTATGAAGTGTCCCTCCTTATCTTTTTAGATCACTTTAGGTTGAAAGGCAATTTTATTGATATTAGAATGGCTATTTCAGCTTGTTTCTTGGGACCTTTTGCTTGGAAAATTGTTTTCCATTCTTTTACTCTGAAGAATTGTCTGTCTTTATCACTGAGATAGGTTTACTTTATGCAACAAAATATTGGGTCCTGTTTATGTCACCAGTCTGTTAATCTATGTCTTTTTATTGGGGAATTGAGTACACTGATATTAATAGATATTATCAAATAATGCTTGTTGCTTCCTGTTATTTTTGATATTAGAGTTAGAATTCTGTTCATGTGGCTATCTTCTTTTAGTTTTGTTGGAAGATTACTTTTTTGCTTTTTCTAGGATGTAGTTTCCTTCCTTGTGTTGGAGTTTTCCATTTATTATCCATTGAAGGGTTGGATCTATAGAAAGGTACTGTGTAAATTTGGTTTTGTCATGGAATACTTTGGTTTCCTTTTCTATGGTAATTGAGAGTTTTGCTGGGTATAGTGGCCTGGGCTGACATTTGTGTTCTCTTAGGATCTGTATGACATAAGCCGAGGATCTTCTAGCTTTCACAGTCTCTGGCAAGAAGTCTTTTGTAATTCTGATAGGTCTACCTTTATATTTTACTTGATCTTTTTCCCTTACTGCTTTTAATATTCTTTCTTTGTCTTTTGCATTTGGTGTTTTGATTATTATGTGGCAGGAGGAATTTGTTTTCTGTTCCAATCTATTTGGAGTTCTGTAGGCTTCTTGTCTGTTCACGGGCATCTCTTTCTTTAGGTTAGGGAAGTTTTCTTTGATTTTGTTGAAGATATTTACTGGCCCTTTAAGGTGGAAATCTTCACTCTCTTCTATACCTATTATTGTTAGGTTTGGTCTTCTCATTGTGTCCTAGTTTTCCTGGATGTTTTGGGTTAGGATCTTTTTGCATTTTGCTTTTTCTTTGACTTTTGTGTCAATGTTTTCTATGGTATGACTTTTGTGTCAGTGTTTTCTATGGTATCTTCTCCACTTGAGATTATATCTTCTGTCTCTTGTATTCTGTTGGAGATGCTTGCATCTATGGCTCCTGACTTCTTTCCTAGGTTTTCTATCTCTAGAGTTGTCTCTCTTTGTGATTTCTTAATTGTTTCTACTTCCATTTTTAGGTCCTGGGTGGTTTTGTTCAATTCCTTTACCCGTTTGGTTGTGCTTTCCCGCAATTCTTTAAGGGATTTTTGTGTTTCCTCTTTAAGGACTTGTACCTGTTTAACTGTGTTCTCCTGTATTTCTTAGGGAGTTACTTATGTCCTTCTTAAATTCCTCTAACAGCATCATGAGATATGATTTTAAATCCAAATCTTGCTTTTTCGGTGTGTTGTGGTATCCAGGACTTGCTGTGTTGGGAGTACTGCATTCTGATGATGCCAAGTAGTATTTGTTTCTGTTGGTAAGAATCTTGAATTTGCCTTTCTACATTTGGTAATCTCTGGTGTTGGATGTTTTGCTGTCTCTGGCTGGAGCTTTTTCCTCCTGTGGGTCTCTAAGTCTGTGTCAGCACTCCTGGGGGAATCAGCTCTCTTCTGGTAAGTCTGTTCACAGAGGGCTATGGATTAGCCTTCCCTGCTGGGTGCAGATAGTTGCAGGAAGGACCCTGTCCCAGCTGTTCTGCTGCTTCTGTAGCCTGTGCCTCCTGGCTAGTCCTGCCTTAGAAAGTAACCAGAGAGAATATGGAGATCTTGCCTGAATCTCAGGGTCAGAGGACTCCCTCAAAGCAGTTTTTTTAACAGTCTTTTTTTTTTATTTTCTAATATTTTTTATTAGATATTTTCTTTATTTATATGTGATATGATTTCCTTTCCCAATTTCCCCTCTAAAAACATGTAAAGTAGCTTTTTATTAACCTTATGCAACATAAAAGAGAATGTTCTACATAAGGGAGTATTGGATCTTAGAGCCTAAAGGGCTATCAGTGAGAGAAGTTCAGAGGACAAGCACCTGCCTGTTTTGAAATAAAGTATAATACTAGCAGTCTGACCAAGTAAACATTGTTCCATTATAAAAGCAAATGGACTCAAATAGCACTCAAAGTAGATGGTTATTTGAAAGTGAAAATAGCCACTCAGCCTTATTGTAATGTTTATTTTTTCCTTTAGACTTCAGTCAATTCATACAATGTTATGTAATCTAACACGACTGCCAAAAATTAAGAAAATATTATAGGAATGAACAAGGAATTTATTGTTTAATGGTTTAACTTAATTAATGGCAACATAAATAGTAAAATGCTCTGGGTAAAGCACTGATTTTTTTTCCTCAATTTTTCCCCTGCTACTAACTCCAACATCTAATGCCTTGTGTGGTAAAGGTAAAACTTTTCAAACAAATATGTTAGATACTTGGTGTGTTTCATGGACAAGTGCTATATTTCGTCACCTCACAAGTGTTGGCCGCCTGCGCCAACGTTAATAAAAGAAAGGGTTCTTCTGGTAATAGGAGTAAGAAATAGATAGGAAGAGATTGAAAGAGATAAGAAGAGATAGGCTAGCCATACTGTACCTTACCCACGTGGGAAAATAAACATTAGACAACACGAGCTCTGGTCACTCAGTCATCTTGAATTTAATGAATCCCCTTTGTTCCCCCAACAGGTAAAATACCTGGGGCAAAAACCCTTCCCCCAAAATATGTCAGTGTAACAGTCCAATCAGTGACTTCCTTGTTACTCTGTAGGGGTGGAGCTTCTGAATGTAACTGGAACCAGGTTTCGCTCAACAGGTGGGCAGCCGCTGTGCTGGGGCCCAAGTGGTTGCTAAACTGTCCAGGCTTTGGGGAGGGAGTCCACACATAAGTATTGATATTAGTATATGATTTAATAAGATGGGAAATATTACACATTTTAAGAGTAATGTATTTATTATCACTATAAAAATCGTTCGTTTATCTTGCTTTTATTCAAATGATCTGCTTAGCATTAATTAAAACAAAACTTACCATTATCTTTATCTCTAAGTCTTTTCTATGATGAAAGTATACAGAGTAATTTCAATGCATCAGCATCCCTTCATCAGCTGAGCGAATGTATCTCGTCTAAATAGCTTAAGCCAAACAATGCACAAAAACAGAATCTTGTACTTTAAAAAAAAGTTTGACATTTTCTCACTTGCATTTTTATTTTCATTTAAAGTTAGATGAGTCATGAAGGACTCATTTCTGACTTTGTGGGTCATAAAAAAGACAAAGACATGAATTTTGTATGGGGCCATGTTGGGGATCTGGGGGGAGCTGTAGCGTGAACTGAGGGATATTTAAAATTCTAAATAATACAGAAAAATTAATACTCATGTTTCCTGTCCTAGGTCTAGCACATATTTTCAAAGTCCTTCTTTACAGAAGGAAATCATGCTGTTGTATACTAGGGTAGAAGGGGCATGCATGCGGACAGTTTTCTTTGTGGTAAAGCTCTAGTGTTTTCTTTTTCCTCTTTCTATCCTTGACCTGCACTGCTGTTAAATACAGTAAGACTAATCTTCTAAGAGAAGCAAATTGTGAGTTTGGATTCTGGAGGTGTGCCATATTCATTAGAAAACTTTCTGAGACCCTACTTGTAAATCATGTGCATGTCTCTTAACAAATGCTTTGTGGTCTGGAATACTGAATAGCACAGACACAAAATGCATCCAGAAATGAACACTTAATTCTCTAGATGTAATAGATTTCCATTAGTCTTCACAAATTTCTTTATAAACATACCTATTTTTCACTCACATTTAAAATTCTAACATAATTCCCAGTAACTGAAAACAGTAACTGAATAACAGTATTTGGTGTATTCCAAGTTGTACAGGCAACAGGTCCTCAGAAACTTTTCAAGGGTTGGGATATTGTACATCCTGTTTAGACTGGTAAATTTATTGATAGAAACATTAAAATGTTTATTACATATATTTAGTGTGTGTGTATGTATGTATGTATGTATGTATGTGTATAGTGCAGTATAGGCTTAAGTGTAAGACGGAGATAAACTTGTGTGACTTGGTTCTCTCCTTTTACATGTGGGTCCTTAGATTGGAATCAGGAGTTCTGGCTTGTTTTTAAAAGATTGACCCATTGAGCTATCTCACTGGATGTTTGCTTGTTTTTGCCAAATCAACACAGGATATGGTCATCTGTGAGGAGAGAACCTCAACCAAGAAAATACTTGACTGGCCTACAGGCAAGTTTTTGGGAAATTTTCTTGATTAGTCACTGAAGTGGGCTGGCCCATCCTGGGTAGGTGGTCCTCAGTTTTATAAAACAGCAGATTGAACAAGTCATGGAGAGCAAGCAGTCAGCTGTTTTCCCCTGGGGCTGTTCCTGCGTCCAGATTCCTGTCCTGAGTTCCTGCTATGACTAATCTTAATGTAAGTTGGTAGATGAAATAAACAAGCTGTCTTTTTTCACAATATCTATCACAACAATAAAAAGCAAAGATACCAGCCCTAGTGGACATTGTTTTTAAAGGTCTTTGAATTGCAGGAATAAAATAAGTACATTTTATTGAATGTAAGTTACATCTCAATGAAGTTAGCTTAGAAAGCACAGATAGTACGTATATTTGCTGGGTTTGAAACAAGTGAGGAAATTGAAGAAATGACCAGTTTCCTTTTCTTTTCATGGAAACCATGATAGCTACCTATCTTTATCACTGCCACATACACAAACCCATTACTTACCAGGCATTAAGTAGCCCTTTTGTCAACCAGAGGCTGGAAACTGTTAAGTGTGATGAATGTCCTGTGTGCACAGTGCCACTTTGCTGATGGTTGGCTTAGAAGGTTTCTTTCCATTTTCTTACAAGTCCTCTCATGGTGAAGTCCTAAGTTCTTCCATTAAATTTTCTTGGGGGTTAATTGAACATAAGTTATTGTTGCTTTGAGATAAAATGATGAAATAAAGTTAGAATTTTCTCAAAGATTAATTTTAAAATAATTTAAAATTTAAGTATAAAACTAGCAAATTATAAATATGCAAATATTTCTGGTGAAGTTTTAGCCATATATTAGAACAGGAAGACTTGTCATTGTTCTGCATAAGAAAATCACATAATAAATAGGCAAACTTCCTCTGTAGTCCTTATATTACACAGTCATTTGTAATTTCATTACAAGTAATAAAACACTTTTATATCTAAGTAGTTACTATTGATTGATTACTCAGAGACAAATAATAAACCTTTCTCTGTCAAAATCTCCAAGCATTGAAAGCAAATGCATTGAATGAGTGGTAAACTCTTTGAACATATGATTATCGATTTTCAGCTTGAGAAAGTAAATTTTCTTCCAAATCTCTTACCTATGTATCAATGTATATTTCTATCTTCCTGTTTTCTGTATAAGGATATGACAATTTCTTTGTATTTTGGGGATTTTGCACTAATTCAACAATTGTGTTGAATTTTAAATAATATTTAAGTTCAGTCTGTTGATATTTAGTCCATGGAAAAGTGGAGAAAAATTGACCTCTTTCTTAATCTGTAACACATAGAGCTATTATTGAACCAGATGTACACCATTTTCCTCCCCTATTGAACAGTAGTCAGGCAAAGCTATGTAACACATCTTAGGCTCAGATGTTATTGGCTTGAGCTGACATTATTCTTTCCAAGAACATTCTATTTTACTATTGATAATGAATTGCTTAAGATATTCTAATATTTATTTTCATTTGACTTGATATTTTACTTTATTTTACAATTTATTTATTTATTTATTTGTTTACATCCCAAATGCTGACCCCCTTCTGGTTCCTCCCTCACTGAGTCCCATCTCCCCAAGGCACATCAAGTCTCTGCCAGATTAGGTGCATCCTCTCCCACTGAGGCCAGACAGGGCAGCCAGGAAGACTGAGCTACCTGTCTGCTACATATGTACCAGGGTGGGGAGGAGAGGGGTTCTTGTTGCAACCCCTGTATGCTCTTTTGGTGATAGCTCAGATTCTGTGAGTTCCCAGGGATCCAGGTTTGTTGACTATGTTGGTCTTCTGGTGGAGCTTCCATCTACCTCTGTGACTTTTATCCTTCCCCCAACTCTTCTAAAGGTTTCCCTGATCTCTGCCTAATGTTTGGCTATGGGTATGTGCTTCCATTTCTATCTGCTATTGGGCGTAGCCACTTAGACACTCAGAGGACAATTATGCTAGGCTCCTGTCTTCAAGTATAACAGAGTACCATTAATAATGTCAGGAATTGGTGCTTGCCCATGGGATGGGTTTCTAGTTGGTCCTGATATTGGTTGGCCATTCCTTCAATCTCTGGTCCATCCCTTCATTTCTTTTAGACAAGACAACTTTTGGGTCAAAAGTTTAACGTATAGGTTGGTGTGCCTATCCTTCCACTGGGGGTCTTGCCTGGCTACAGGAGGTGACCTCTACAGGTTCCATGTCCCCAGTGTTAATCATTTTGGCTAAAGGCTAAGGTCTCCTGCATTGATTCCCAAGAGCCTCCCCTATCCCAGGTTTCTGGACTTCTTATAGATTCTCCCCTCCCCACAATCCCATGCAGCTGCAGATTTTCATTTATTCTTCTGGCCCACTGGGCCTCTCCTATTTCTCCCCAACTTGATCCTACCTCTCCATTACCGTCTCCTTCCCTCCCCCTTGTTCTCTCTCTCCCTTTGCCTATTATGACTATTTTGTTTTCCCTTATAAGTGTGATTCAAACATCATTGCTTGGGCCTTCCTTCTTATTTAACTTCTTTGTGTCTGTTGGGTATTCATGGATATTCTGTGCTTTATGGCTAATATCCACTTATAAATGAGTACATAGCCTGTGTGTCCTTTTGAGTCTGAGTTTCCTCACTTAGGATGATATTTTCTAGTTTCATCCATTTGTCTGCAAAATTCATGATGTCCTTGATTTTAGTAGCTGAATAGTATTCCATGTGTAAAGGAACCACATTTTCTATATCCATTCATCAGTTGAGGGACATCTGGGTTATTTTGAATTTTGGCTATTACAAATAAAGCTGCTATGAATATAGTGGAGCACATATACTTGGAGAATGGTGGAGCATCTTTTGGTTCTATGGTCACAAGTGGTATATCTGGGTCTTCCAGCCAAAACCATACAATGGAAAAAAAGAAAGCATCATTAACAAATGGTACTGGTCTAATTGGATGTCTACATGTAGAAGAATGCAATTTGATCTATATTTATTACCCTGCATAAAACTCAACTTTATGTGGATCAAGACCTCAACATAAAACCAGATACACTAAACCTAATAGAATAGAAAGTGGGAAACATCCTTGAACACATTAGTATGGGAGCCAATTTTCTGAATAGAACACCAATGACTCAAGCCCTAAGATCAACAGTTAATAAATGGGACCTCATGAAATTGAAAAGCTTCTGTAAGTAAAAGGACACTGTCAACAGGACAAAACAGCAACCTACAGATTGGGGAAAGTGAATTAGTGAAGATACTAACTCTACATTTGAGAGAGGGCTAATATCCAAAATATATACAGAACCCAAGAAGTTAAACTCCAACAAACTAAATAACCCAATTAAAAAATGGGACACAGAGCTAAACAGAGAATTCTCAGCAGAGGAATTTTGAATGACCTAGAAGCACTTAAAGAAGTGTTAAACATCCTTACTCATCAGGGAAATACAAATACAAATGACCCTGAAATTCCATCTTACATCAGTCAGAATGGCTAAGATCAAAAACTCAAGTGACAGCATATGCTAGAGAGGATGTGGAAAAAGAGGAATACTTCTCCAGTGCTGGTTGGCCATTCTGGAAATCAATCTAGCAATTTCTCAGAAAATTGGAAATAGTTCTACCTGAGTTGATATTTTAATATTTTTTTATTTTTATTTTTAAATTATGTTTTACACATATTTATCTCTGTATGAGTATAAACAGTTAAGTGCAAGTATTGTGGAGACCAGAAGATGACGCAGAATCTCCTGGAGCTGGAGTGACATCAGGTTGTGAGCTGCCTTATGTGAGTGCTGGAAGCTGAACTTTGATTCTCTGGAAGAGCAAAAAGCACCCTTAAGTATTGAGCCTTCTTTCCACTTCTTTGCCCTAATTTTTAAACAGTAAAACTAAAGCTCTCTTTGTCTAGTAAGGACTTTAAAATGTAAAATGATTAAAGATTAAAGAATGATTAAGAATTTACACGGTGTTATTGTAGAGTCAAAATATTGAAGGCTTGAGCCTGGTCATGACACCTGTAATCTCAGCTTTAAGACTTTGACAATTTGGTCTGTGTAACAAGATAAAGACCCATCTACACAACTTAGTAATATCTTGCCTCAAAATTAAATGTAGAAAGAGGACTGGGGCGGTATAATCAGTGAAGAGTAGTTTTCTGGCAAATGTGAGGGCTCAGGTTGATGCTCTAGTATCCTGCCCCTAAATAAATCAAATAAAAAGTAGTGATGGAAGAAATTGTACTCTGAAACAACTCATGTGGATTAACTCCTGAAACAGTACAAAAGCATGGAAAGTATTTACTTACTGCACCACAACATCTAGGCAGATAGTGAGTGAGTACTGTAGAAAAGGAAAAGACAAGATAAAACTGAGGAAGAATTTACAAAAACATAATTTTGACTGTAAGGGGAATAGAAAAACATTGAGGGAAAAAATAATGGGAAGTCAGAAATAATTATGATTTAAAAGGAAAATGGCTGAGGAAATATTCAACATCCTTAGTCATCAAGGAAGTGCAAATCTAACTACTTTCAGATTTCATCTTACACCAGACAGAATGGTTAATATAAAAACCCAAAATAAGCAAACCAAACCAAACCAAACCAAAATGAAACAAAAAACAAGTGACAGTTCACGTGTCTAGGATGTGAAGTAAGAGGAACACTCATCCAGTGCTGATTAAAGTGTAAACATGTACAGATGCCATGGAAATCAGTGTAGTGGTTTCTCAGGAAACTGGAAATATATTTATTTCAAGATACAGCTATACCTCTGTTGGTGTATACCCAAAGGACTCTGCATCCTACTACAGAGACACTTGCTTATCCATATTCATTGTTGCTCTATTGATAATAGTCAGAAATTAGAAAAATCTTAGGTGCTCATCAGCAAGTGAACGGATCAGGAAAATGTGATACATTTACATAATGGAGCATTATTTAGTTACTAACAAATGAAATCTCTAAATTTGCAGGTAAATGGATGGAAACAAAAAAATATCTTGAGTGAACTAACTTTTCTCTTATGTGTGAATGTTAATGCTTAAGCCTTTTATATGCATGATACAATTCGTATAGGTAAAGAGATTAAGCACTGAGCAAGGAACTCATGGGAAGGGAAAGAACTTCTAAGGAAGGCAAACTACATTATAGAGGTATGAAGAAATGGTAGGAGATTGGAATGGGAAGATTGAATGGAGAGGGGATGAATGGGATGGGAAAGAAGGGAATATGGGGAGGGACAACTAATACTATGACCATTTGAGGGGCTAGATAGAAACCTACTACTGTGGAAGTTTTCTACTACAGCAACATATATGAAAGGAATTTAAATGGAGTCAACAAATAATGGAGAAGACAGTGCCACAACTAGAGATCTTTGCCACAAAGTGAAACTTCTAGTGCCAGGAATGGATTTTGCCTAGTTGAGTCATAACCAAAGAGGTCCTCATGGAAACCCCAAACATCTTTCTAGGCTGCCAAGGCTACTGCTTTCTTTCTACAAACTGATGGTAAGGCCCTATTGCTAAAGAGAGAGAAGTTCCATTGGTGCCTGATTAAAAGTCCCTATCAAGGTGAAGTATTAATTTACAAAATCATGTAGCTACAGTGTCTGGTCTTTTGAAATTACGAAATAACATAACCTAAAATATATTCATAGCTATGCTGGGATGCATAAAGCCTCCCACATACAGGTTGGCCATATCTGACTAAAGTCTGGTCAGTTTCTAAAGATTTTACTATGTAGTAGTGGACATGTGGAGAGACAACAGAGATTTTATTTTTTAATCATGGTCTTCACAATTTTTTAATTTTTTAATGTAAGTCTTCACAATCAGGATTGTATACATGAATAAGTAAGATTTCAAGTGATTTCCACGATCATTCTTTGGGTTCCTTAAGCTGATGCTATTCCTACCAATCCTCATATAAACTGCATATTCATTGGGAAAGTAAATGTTCTTAACTTTTCAAAATGCCCTAAGTGCTGAGCAAGCTCAGTAGAGAGGCACTATAATCCCTAAAAGTAGAGCATGGAGCCTCTGGGAAACAAGGAGCGTGTTTCATGAACTTTCACATGGGTAGAATGGTGGAACATTCCCTTTTTATTTCTCAGCTTCTGGCTTCAGAGCACTTGTGATGTGGGAGGAGGCATTATAATGTTGTGCAATCTTTACTAGTTCAGATACCTCTTTATAAGAGAGTGCTCGACACTTAAAATTATGGAATATACTCTGAGCATTTCAGAGTTCAGTAAAGCTAGCTATATCCGCTTAACGAGGATACATGTAAATTTGGCAGAAATAAAGAAAAAAATTCCATTGTTAAGTGAAGTTCCTAGGGCCTGTGAAGTGGCCAAGTTACCTAAACAGGTACAGGGAAGATTCTAAACTCATTGTAGAGTTCTTGCTGAAGAGTGGCCAGTTTTCTCTTCCTTCAAGGGAATAGAGCTCCATTGTGGTGATTAAAGAGGTGTCTATTTCCCAGATTTAGTCTCTTTCTCTCCTATATGTAAACAAACATGGTCTTATTGGGTTGCCTCCATCTCTAGGACTCTAGGACAGTCCCATTCAGTTAAGAATCACATTACTGTGTTCAGAACATAGAACCCCTGTGGTTGCCTGAAACTTACTGGGATAATAATGGCTGGTCCTCCTCTTTTGCTTTGGATGCTCTGGGGCTTTTGAATTTATGATTTTCTTCAGGTCATCAGTGACCATATCATTTAAATGCATTATGCAATTGCTTCTGGATAGCCTTAGATGAGTATTTTAATTAGCTTCCATAGCTACCCTTTCACTGACTTGTACTTTTACAAATGACTGATTCCAAGTTCTCTTACTCTATTGAAATCAGATTAACTACAACTCTTGTCAGAATCAATATCTGTATTAGGTGAGCTGATGAATGCCATTAGCAGAGATACTCTGTTAGCAAATGGTGAGTTGATATGGGGTCTGGATGATGGATATGGAGAGTTGGCTAGACTCAGGAAACCCTCAGGCTAAGGACAAGGAGGCTTAGTTGTTGACACAAGCCCAGAGGTACTTGAATCCACTATAACCCATAGTTCAAGAAATACAATCAAACTTAAAAGTTAACAAATTTAAATGTATATATTTCTACAAGGTATCTGAAGAGTTTTACTAAAACTGTTTTATTTCTCAAAACAGCTTTTATAACTTTTATTAAATTTTGTTTATTTGAACATTTCATACATATGTAAAAACATTCAGATTACTTTCTCTACCTCTTTTTTTCCCTTCTACCCTGTCAGCCCCCCTCCATCCCCCAATGAATCCTTTCCCCATGTCTATGTATTTTTTTTTGGTCTCACTGAGTTTATCCAAGAGTCTTTGGAACTGTCCATTGTACCCAACAGTAGGAAACAACTGAAGACAGATTAATGTGTCTTTCCAAGAATCTGTCAATAGCCAATAATTCTGCAGAGTCATGAGGCTCCTCCACGAGCCCCTCCACAGGGGCTGACTTTGTCCTGGACCATCACAGGCAACAACAGCTACTGCAGGATAGTGATTGGAGTGGCTATGTCACTCAGAAGATAGCATTTTGTACCCCCTTCCCTGTCTTTTGCTTCTTAAGACCTCTCTGCCTCCTCATTGGACATGTTCACTGAACCTTAGAAGAGTTAATATAAATACTCTGTTTTGGGCTTTATTCTTAATACTTTGAACAAGTATGAGTTTCTGTATTCCTTACTGCTCAATGCAGAGGGAAGTTTATCTGATTAAGATGGGAATAATTTTCTATGGGCATAAAACAGCTATTAAAAGGCAGTTTGGTTGCATGTCAACTTAGCAGCAATACTAATTATATCTTCCCCTAGGGCCTAAGTCATCTTATCCTTGGGTATTTAACTGGGTTTCCTGTTAATGAATTTCCTTCCAAGGAGCAAACTTAAAATACAATCGGAGTACAGTGACTACCCCTGTAACAGTTGTGCAGTTGTTGCACCAGTGGACACAGCTGGGTTCTCTGACCACCACATAACTTCATATTTATCCAAAAATGCAGAATAAATATTAGTAACAAAGGGATAATGGCCTATACAGTTAAATATCATTTTCTTTTATTAATTTAATTTTTTGTTAGTTCTTTTCATTTTGCCTCACAGAAGTTTGCTAATGTAGTTATAGAGTTCAAAGTTTGTTAAAACACTTGTTGCCTTTCTTCTCCATCAGTCTGCATAGCACTTTTCACCACTGTGAAAGTTAGCCAACAGGAAAGACGCTTCCTACTAAGTTCCAGCTAGTTTTCTCTATATCTTGTAGTCAAGGAGTGTGGTATTTTCAGCAATAGGGTCTTATCTGGCATGTAACTTTAAGAGGAATACCAAGAAGCTATAATGCAAAACAGAGTTTAATAATGAAATCAATTAGACAAAAGCACAAGAGAACAAAGCTTAACAGTAAATACCTCCTTGCTTGATCAATATTTTCAATGAACAGATTGAAACTAATTGGATATTTAGATGCCTGATTAAATAAATAATCACTCCGGAAGGTTACGGCTGATCTAAAGTATCTTAGACTATGAGAAGGACAATTCTCTGGTGTAGACTTAGAGGAATTACGTATCACAGGTGCTCTTACTAGTTCAGAAATAAAAGTTTGAAGATGTAAAACTAAGCAAACACTGACTGACCTGACTGAGTTAAGTATCTAGTTTTTGGAATAATAACAATCAAAGAATTTAATTTGGGGGATGAAGTGAAATGATAACATTTCTGTATCAGATGAGATTGTTAGATAACATTAACAAAAATAACCATTCAGCAGAAAGAGGGATTTGTTATCACGCCATTGCAGGTAGCAGGACAAGGAAAGAAGCAAGGAACTCAAATGAGTAAATATTGCTTATCTCATTGCGACAGACCAACAAAAATTCCTGTATAAACAGGCAGGCAAAAGCAATGGAGTCCTTCTCTTCTCTTCTCTTCTCTTTTCTTTTCTTTTCTTTTTTTGTTTATTTCTTTTTTTGGAGTTCTGGAGGAAAATGAAACCCAACATTTGCTAATTTCACCTGGTATGCTGTTCCATTCAAACTCACTCCTGACTATGAACAATTTTCCACAGAGAAAATGGTGAGATGCACACCACTGAAGCCTGAGCAGCTCTGACTTTGAAAGGTAAGCCATGCACCTGTGTGAGAACCAGCAATTACTCAGTGATTGCTTCAGTTCACTTCAAGGGAAGTGAAAAAGTGAACTTTAGGATTTGGTGGAAGCCATAGAATTCTGTGCCTGCCTGTCCCAGGCTTGTACTTCGCTTGAGCAGCTTTGCTTTAGTTTTAGTCTGGAGCTTCTCCAAAGCTCAGCTGATGAAGGGTTGGCCTATTGCTGAAGACCTAATGGAAGGAAGTTAGGCATCGGCAGTGGAACTATTAGAAACTTCCTGTTTCTCTTTGCTTGCCAGCTTTTTCTGTCATTAGGGTCTTGCCATGTTGGTAACTGACGTAAATTGCTAAAACTGCAAGCCAGAAATAAACCTCTCTTCTTTTAAAGCTTACCATACTGAAAGTTTTGACATGTTATAAAAAGCTGACCAGAACCAGGACATGGTGGCATATAACTTTAATACCAGTTCTCCAGACAAAGCCAGGCAGATCTAGGTCTAGGTTCGAGGTCAGGCTAGTCTACAAGAGCTGGTTCTAGGAGAGCCAAGGCTACAAAAATAAACCCTGTCTTGAAAAATCAAAACAAAAATCAATTCGTTTTTTTACAGCCCCAGAGTAGGAAAAATATTCATCTTTATTCATTCCATGTAATGGCTGTTTATTCATGGTTGTCAACTTGACTATATCTGGAATGAATTACAATCATGTATTGGAGGGCTCATCTGTCATCCAGATCTTGAGGCTGTAAGACACAAGTTTCTGACCTGGATGTTGGCATGGAGATCTTGAGGCATAGTGGCCATGAAAAGCTTAGGCCTAGGCAAAGCAGTGCACACTTTTAATCTGAGGAGACTGAGGCAAGTAGATCTCTGAGTTCAAGGTCAGCCTGGGACAAAGAAAGTCCCAGATCCAGGCCTGGAGGTACACAACTTTAATCTGATCCACACCTTCTGCTGGAGACCTACATAAGGACATTGGAAGAAGGAAGATTCACTCTTCTTCACCTGCTTGCATTTACTTGCCAGCACATCTGTTTAAACCTACTTCTACAGAAGACCTGCTGAAACAAATAGCCTTGTGGGACTGAACAACTACTAGATTCTTGGACATTCCATTCAGTAGTTGACTATTGTTGGATTAGGTGGACTGCAGACTATAGGTCATCACAATAAATTCTCTCAATATAGAGAGACACTCCATAAGATCTGTGACTCTAGAGAACCCTAACTAATACATTCTGTTATGTGGTCATAGTGAGTGTGGGTGGTTTTCCTAGTGATGAGGGTTAATGCAGATTAGGGAATGGTTGTGGAAGCATCTGAAAAGAAAAGTTTAACATTCAACACACGTGGACATCACTTTACATTAAGGAAGGGAGAATGGAATATGGCCCATGAGATCAGTGGGTGTTTCCTGACTTTGAAAACTGCCACAATGAAACTACTAATCATACATAGTTAATATACCCAAAAATTATAACTAAAATTTGGCTAAAGTAGAAGCTGAATTGGAAACATCTCCCATTCCTTCCTTTGCTATGTTCAGGCCTACACTTACTTGCTGTGAACACCAGGGGTCAGGCAAAGAATGGCTGTATTTTCAAAGGATTCCGAAGCTGAGTAGCCACTGTCTCACTGTAAGAATAACTCAGGACTCTGGGTATTTTGATATATTTTTATAAGCTTATTTTAATTTCACTTTTTAAAATTATACATTCAAATATTTTTCATAAAGAGAAATATTTCCTCAAAGTTTAAGATCTAAAATTATAAGAAGTATACTATTTACAATGCATGTCAAAATTTTTTCTAATAACAGCATACAATGCAAATATTTTTTGAGGGAAGTCAATTTTTAGTTGTACTTTTTGAATATGTTATTTATGTATGATAAGGGGTTTTGTTGTAACAGTTTTATACATGTACTGAAAGTATTTGATTATATTCAACTCTCATTACCTTCTCTTGTCCCAGTTTGACTCTTGCTGATCTACTTCCTCATCCCAACCACTCTTTCTTAGATTTTCAAATATATTCTTCTTTTTCCTCATCATCCTCCTTTTCTCCTCCCCTGCACGTTCTCCTTCTTCTTCTCCTTGTCGTCTTCTTCTTTGTGATTGATGAGCTAAACTACAGTTGTTACATGAAGATATGTGAGAGATTATTTACAGGGGCATGGGCTCTCTGCTTTGGCTACATCACAAAAGAAAAATATATCTCCCTTAGAAACTATTAATTTCTGAGGGAGGAATGGGGTCTTATGACCCTCTTTGCCCTTCTGGGAAGAATGTGGATGGGTTCAGTCTAGTGCACATGTTGTGCAGGTAACCATAGCTGCCGAGTTCGTGAGTACAGTGGCCTTGTTCTTCTGTACTTCTACTGTACTTCTCTCCCTCTTCCAGTTCTCATATTCTCTCTAACTTCCCTTAAGATGTTTCCTGAGCCTTACAGAGGGTGATATAGGTACCCCATTTATGGTACCTACATCTTCAACCTACAATTTGTTCTGTCTGCAAATGTGCTGTGGGAAATATTGTGCAGAACTTGTGGGAGTGGCCAACCAATGATTGGTCCAACTTGAGACCCATGTCATAAGAGGGAGCTCATGCTTGATACTGTCTAGATGGCCAGAAACCAGAGTATGGATAGCCCAGGGACCTAGAACAGAACCACAAACCAAAACACGACTGGAAAAAATAACGAATGAAATTATTTCTAATGATATTCTGCTATACTCATGGATCAGATCCTAGCATAATATTTATCAGAGTAATCCAGCAATTGATTGGAGCAGATCCTGAGGCTCAGAGCAAAACAATAAGTAGTGCCAGGGGAATCCTGCGGAGTAGGGGGAGGAAGAATTATAGGAGCTGAAAGCATCAAGGATATCACACAAAACCCCCCAGAACCAACTAACCAGGGCTGACAGAGGTCACAGAGACTGACGTGACAATCAGAACCTGTATGGCCTACATTATGGCTCCATTATAGCTTGGTATTCTTGTGAGACTACTAACATGGGGAGTGCTGGCTGTCTCTGACTCTTCTGCCTGCTTTTGGGACCATTTTACTTCTGCTGGACTGCATTGTCCAGCCTTAATATGTGGGGATGTGCCTAGTCTTATTATAACTTGATTTGTCATGTTTCATTGATATTACTGGGAGGCCTGCCCTTTTCTGAAGAGAAATGGAGGAAGAGTGGATTTGGGAGAGAGAGGAGGTGTGAGGGGTGGCTGGAAGAAGAAGAGGGAAGGAAAACTGTGGTTGGGATGTGTCTTAGGGTTTTACTGCTGTAGACAGAAACCATGACCAAGGCAAATCTTATAAGGACAACATTTAATTGAGGCTGGCTTATAGGTTCAGAGGTTCAGTCCATTATCATCAAGGTGGGAACATGACACCATCCAGGCAGGCATGGTTCAGGCAGAGCTCAGAGTTCTACATCTGAAGGCTGCTAGGAGAAGTCTGGCTTTCAGGCAGCTGAGATGAGGGTCTTAAAACCCACACCCAGAGTGACACATCTACTTCAATAAGGCTATACTTCTTAATAGTGCAACTCCCTGGGCTAAACACATACAAACCATCACAGGATGTAATATATAAAGGAAGAATAAAAAAAAAAAGAGAGGAAAGAAAAGACCGCGCCCCTACCATGCACCATGTGCATAGTTTCATTTTCATGGAGAGAAAGGCTTCTGGGTCTGGAGAATTGTACATGAGAGGTGTTCTTCCCTTATGTCTGTGTCACCTCTCCACTAATCCTGATATAACAAATTTAATTTATAAATTAGGCCTACAAAGACTGAAAAATGGTAACTAAAAGAAATTATAAATATAAAGATATATTAAAATATATTTTATATAAAGATGTATTACTATATGAAAATTATGAGTGTTTGGTCTTCCTCCGCATCTCATAGGTTTTTAGACCACTTATCTATCTTTCTTCTTATAGTACCATGACCTGAGGGTTAGTTATGGAAAAACAAAAATAACAAGCCTCAGCAAGTGCTACTTCAGGTAAAGCATAGAGAAGTTCTATCATGGCTTCTACCTAGGCTTGGGCCCTGGATCTGGCTTTACGCTTACCCTGAGCTCTACACACCTATCATTTTATTTCCTTGTATTCTTCTTTTGTGCTATATTTCATCCTGTTCTTATTCTCTGTTTGGTCTTATATAGTTGGAAGCCTCTAGTAAAAACACCTGCTCATTGGGTTCCATCTATATTTCCCATATATATGTATGTATGTATGTGTGTATATATGGATATACATATATATATATGAGTAATTTCTTACAAAGAATGGGTCAGTTTCATTCTCAAAATTCTGTAGTAGCCCTCACAATAATCAAAAAGAAAACAGTGCTTACAGTCGTGATTGCACCACACTTTCTAATGCACTATCTTATAAGAAGACTCCACTGATAGAGGACCTAGATTCTCGGATGCCACTTCCCTAGAAACATATATATATATATATATATATATATATATATATATATATATATATATATATATATATATATATATGGATATATATCCCATACATACATATATATATGATGTATAACATGCAATGCATAATGCATAGTGTGTAATAGTTAATACAATATGACCTACCATTATACGTAACCCTTAATATTACTTAATCCCAAGTATTGTTTGGGCCCTAATACTATTACAGAAGTGGAGCTGGCGACCTTGAGCCCAATTAGATTGCTATAGCTTTGATCTTGCTTTCTTCAGGAAAGACATATAAAGCCAACTGACCTTATTGCACCATGTCTAACCCTGATTGAAAAGATCACTATGGAGACTTGGGTGCTCTTGGCACACTAACAAGGTACATGGTATGTACTAACATGAGTATTACTCTGACTTGCCCGGAAGCATTCTATAGTTAGAATAAATATTTAAATACTGAAAAGGAATGAAGAAGATGATAAGGCAAAGAAAAACTGTTTAGGTACTGAATTTAAAGATTTACAGAGCTAAGTTGGTGGTACTTAATGTGAATATAGTGAATAATCAATGGGGAAAGTTAATTATTAGCTATTACCCCACTCAAAGTAAAAGGAAGTAAAGCTTAATAGCTGTGGTCAAGTACTGCTATTCAACAAGCAATGCTAAAGATGATGTGATGGTGTGGTTTAAGAATGTAAACCTGGACATCATTTTTGGCTCACTCTCGCTTTATGTAATTAATGGTAAGTGAATGTAATGCTAAATAAACTCTAAAGAGGATTACAGTGTGTGTGTGTGTGTGTGTGTGTGTGTGTGTGTGTGTGTGTGTTCCTACCTGCATGTGTGCATGGGGAGGCCAGATATCAATGTTGGGTATCTTCTTCTATTGTTATCTACTGTATTTCTTTTGAGACAGGGTTTCTCATCATCACAAGCAGGATGTTGTTCTTAGAATTCCCAAGTAGGGACATAACAACTTTTAGATTTGGCTCATTATCTTAATCTTGACCAAGTTATACCAACCAGCTGTTAAAGTATGGCTGAGGCCTTGACATTACTAGACATTTCCATTCACAATATGAATGGTGGCTGTACCAAATTCAGTTGAATCAGAGAAAAAGCACTGGCAGGATATACTTATCAATCTCGATCTAAGATGTGTATTTAGCATAAGGGCAGGTTTAGTGAGTTGATGCCCCTGCAATTACAGTGTTATGCAACAATTCTTTCTATTAGCTATCTTATGGATCCTTGCAGACTTGGAAGAACAAAGTCTCATGATTTCAACAGTTGTAAGGAAGTGAACTGTGTTTGCAAGCAAATGAACTTGCAACAAGACCATTCCTCCCAGAGGATTCTAAATACTGGAAATATCCAGATTGCCTAGGATTCAGCTACAGCTGTGTCTGTATTTTGCTCTATAGGCATTATGAGAACACAAAAGTATAGTGACAGAAAAACAACATAGTGTATTTAGATTCTGTCCTTTTCTAAACGGTGGCTGGTTCTTTCTCTTCTGGGTGATTTTGCTCCTAATAGTTATCTGTATTGAATACTGTGGATTAAAGTCTATAGTCACACGCCCGAGGCCAAGAATATACTACATATTATTACTGGAATGCTGAATTGGAAATATTCTTTTTTGGGGGGCAAGGAGGAATTTGAACAGACTGAGAGGTTGGGGACAAACCTGGAAACAGGAACTAAAATGATTCTGCAGAGGGAGCTGCTGTTAACGGTGTTAAGGATGACCAGAAACAGAGAGATCAAGATAAATGATTCCATTTCCCAGCATAGGGACCCTTGGAAAATGAGAAAGGGGGAGTTTCTATAGACAGAGAAGGCTAAATTCGATAAAATCAGGTTGAGGATGATGAAGTGTCTAGGCCAATGTTTCTAGGGAAGTGGCATCCGAGAATCTGGGTCCTCTATCAGTGGAGTCTTCTTATAAGATAGTGCATTAGAAAGTGTGGTGCAATCACGACTGTAAGCACTGCTTTCTTTTTGATTATTGTGAGGGCTACTACAGAATTTTGAGAATGAAACTGACCCATTCTTTGTAAGAAATTACTCAACAGATCAGAACATATGCCATGCATTCTGTTCCCTTGAAATTTATAGCATCAGGAGAAAATATGGTACAACTGCAGGAACATTTCATATAGGGCTGGAGAACACCTTATAGGTGGCCACCAGGTCCCACAGTTACTTTTCTTTCTATTTATTGAGTGAATGCACATGCTTGCTCACACACACACACACACACACACACACACACACACACACACACACAATTATTGGTTTAGCAGTGCTAACGTGCAACATCTAGGTGTGGAGAATAGAACTATTACTCCTAAGGCTAGGTAGGCATCATCTTGACTTCTGCTTTCACAGTGGCAAAACTGTGAGGGAAGCTGCCCTTTGGACTCTCTTCTACCCTTTTTTCTTTTCTTAAAGAGGTGAACTGAGAATTCCTTTAAAATCGAGTTGTTACCATTCTAATGGTTTCCAACTGGGCAGAGACATCACATTAATAGGAACCCCCAACCTGTGTGTGTGTGTGTGTGTGTGTGTGTGTGTGTGTGTGTGTGTGTGAATGAGAAAGAGAGAGAGTTCCCAAGGCTTATATTACTTAAATGTTAATCTCATTTTGAAATATCAGTCTCACAGTAGTATTTATTGCTGGGACCTCTGTTTAAGTAATATCTTCATATAGAGTCTCATGATTAAATCTTTGTGGATTTATTCAAATGGGTGAGAAATTAGACTGAAAGATACCAATGTGGGAGGCCTATGTCTTGCTGTGAAACTCTGTGATGTCTCAGGTTTCATCTAGAAATGTTAGCATGATGTCAGGCCCTAGGCATCAAACCTCTAGACATGTGGTATAAAAGTGTTTCTTAATGAAGTAGTCAGCCTTGGGCATTTCATAACAGCAACAAGAAGACAATGAATAAAATCTGTTATTACAATTTTCATAGAGAACTTGGAGCTGTGGAGTTTGAGTATATCCCACAGATAAAGTTTTACTTCTTGTAATTCTGAAATCAAAGTGAAAAATTCAGGAACAAGCACTCAAATCATATCTCAAAGGCAGACCAGGCTCTGTTGTTGTAGAATCAAAACAAGTTTTGACTCATGGGCCACAGGATAGAAACCCTGATAAAGAGTCAAAGCAGATTCCCAAGAATGTTACATGTAACTGGAAAACTGTTTCAGTACTTTAATTATGAATATAAAAATGTTTTAGAATGCTATGTGCCACTTAGAAAACAGTATGGAAGGTTCCAATGTGGCATCTTGCTACCTTGTTTATGTAATAATTTTCCTGTAATATAATAGTTTGAATTTAGCCTTATCGTCATGTCTTTTCCAAACTGTATTTTTCTTGTTAGGCCAGGACAATATTAGAATTACATTTGGGATTTGATGTAATCTCTTCTCTGGGAAAGCCCTCTCCATCTTTGCACATTAAATGCTGCATTAAGTGCTCTCTGTGTTTAAATTTTCCCCAACATTATTGCAATGTTGTCATTTTTGTAATCAATGAAATCTCTTTGCTTGGCAGCATTACATCTTAGGTGAACAATAAATGCTTATCTAGAATGTTTTGGGTTTTGTTGTCTTCACAGACTGCTGAGATGTAATTTTTCTCAACTCAGTGTATTGATTTTATGACCTCGTCACAGAATCTCAGGTCTGGAAGCACCATAGCATGCACTCTCTATTCCTGGCTCCACAGTGAGCCAAGGAACTTGGCAAAGGATTTCCTTTAATTTTCATCCAAAGAACGTTTTGGTGTTTAATAATCCATAAGATTCTCAGATGTTTTCCTTCTATCCATATTAAATTATCAATGCTGCATAGATTTTGAGTTTCAATTCAGAATGACTGGATAAATGATGTTTCCTGGATAAATAGATATCTATACAGAATCTGAAGTGGTATTGAAATATTATTGTGAAGTAAATTAAAAATATGACCTCCTGGATGTAAGAAGATATTTTCAACCATGTACCTATGTCTATAAAGTATTTGTGTCACAGTAAGATTGTCGTCCATGGTCTTGGCTGCAACCCAGTTGACTCTTGTGAGTAACATCAGCATCAGGTTCAAATTGAGTACAAGATGAAGTTTATAGAGTCAGACAAACGACTAGCTGTGCTGTTAGGGGGCAGGGTGCTGCACACAGGTCCCAGCATCTCAAGCATACCTCAGTGTTCACTGACTGAGCAGACAGGACAAGTTGGCAAAGGTTCTTGGGATACCTTTGTCTGATTTTTTTTTTTTTTAAGATTTATTTATTTATTATATGTAAGTACACTAGAGCTGTTTTCAGACACCCAGAAGAGGGCATCAGATCTCATTATGGATGGTTGTGAGCCACTGTGTGGTTGCTGGGATTTGAACTCAGAACCTTTGGAAGAGCAGTCAGTGCTCTTAACCACTGAGCCATCTCTCCAGCCTTGTCTGATTTTTTACAGTGACATGCCTAATGATTGCTGACCATACTTATGTTTACAGTTGTGTTTATGGAGGAACAGGCAGAAATTCCAATGGTTCCATAGTATAGTAATAAGAATGGGGTCACATTCATGTCTGGACTCCAAAAAGGTAGCAGAAATAATGGGTAAGAAGCACAGAGCCTGAATATGTGGGATCTTTGTGTTGCAGCATTTTCTCTGTCCAATCACATTAGAGCAGTGACAGGCCTGTGATTGGACATTTGAATAGGGAGGCAGAGTGGGAAGTTTAGGAGGAGAGGTCAGAGAGCAGGAGTAGCAGAAAAAAAAATCATCATGGAGGCAGGGGAAGAAGAAGATCCAGACCCCGCGTGGTTTTAAACAGCCACAGGTAGCTAAGGTTTTTACATGGTTAGAATAATTGGGTTAAAACATTGTCTTTATCATTTGGCTCTGAAATTATTGTATTGGCATCTTGTAAATTGTGATCTTATTGCTATGTAAACCTGATTGGATAATACAGCCCTAAGAGTCATGTTTTTACTGGGGAACTCGACTCTAAATGACTTGGGTGTGTAGAGAGCTGTATGTAAGCGAGATGATCTTGTTAGCTGGGAGAGAATAGCAGGAGCCCGCTGGGACCTAGTGATGTAGATGGCCGGTACAGTGGGCCAGGAGAGTTTGTGGGGAGATTGTTTTTAAAATATTTCCCACAACATCTTTGTAACTGTGGAGAATGGCTTACTCTTTATCTACTTTTAAGAGAATTTTGGGGCCTTTCTGTCCCTCCCTCCCTCATTTCCTTCCTTCCTTTCTTTATCCTTCCTTCTTTACTCCTTCCCTCTTCTCCCTCCAACAGTATCTTTCTATGTAACCCAGGCATGGCTTTAACTCTTGGGACTCTTCCTGTCCTAGGCCCCTGAGAGATATGATTAGAGGTATGTCTGGCTTTCAGGTTGTGTCTTGCTTTATGATACCTACAAACTCCTGACAAACACAACCTTGAATCTTGATGTGACCTTATTTCAGTCTCTTTGTGTAATTTAATGTTATGTTATAAGCATTAGGAAATAGTTTGTTTCATAATATTTAAAAATTAATTTTTTTCCAGGATAGCCAGGGCTACACAGAGAAACCCTGTTTCAAAAAACCAAAAACAAAACCAAACCAAACCAAAAACAAACAAACAAAAAAAAAACATTAATTTTTTAAGATGAGTCAAGGTTCTTTAACCAGATGCCTTGTCATTGACTAACTCCGTATAGTTTATGGTTTAAATCTTTCTTTCCAGTCTCCAGGTCCCATTCTCCAACACACAGCACTTCTTCAAATTAATATCACAAAATGTCTTGTGCTTGTTATCCAATCTATTATTCAAGCTAAACTATGTCTAAAAATGTAAATAAAAAGAGGGGATAATGGTTCAGTGGTACAGTATGTATATATGTATGTATGTACGTATATATGTATGTATATGCCTGATATGTGTAGTTATCTTGGTTCAGTCACTAGTACTTCCAAATATAATTAAAGCATTTTATTCTCTTTAAACATTTTATCTGTTCTTTGAAAATCTCTTACATATATATAGTATACTTTAGTCCTTCTATCATATCACTTATAGTCTTTCATTAGAATTATTAGAACATTAAAGTAGGACTATAAAGTCATAGAATTAAAATTCATAGTTCAGAAAATAGTTCCTTGGACCAGGAGCTCAGAAGGGTATACTTACATTGCATTATCACTCAACTATTCTATCAACAGAGAGAACAACTTCAGATACTGAATTAGCACTGTGTAAAGGTTGTAGTAGGCAATTAACAACAATCAGATGCCCCTTTGGCGCCACAAACTACCAGATGACAAACAGGTAAGGATAGTACAGAATATATTTGGATTTTAATTAGGATTAAATTATGATAATATTAGGATTGGGAGAGAAAACTAGTGAGATAAGTATAGTGTAAACTTTGAGAAAAAAATTAAGGTGTGCTCAGCTCCTGGGACAAGAAGTTTGGGATATAGTCATGATCTGTAGATTAGATATTCTTAAACTATGGAATGGTAGAATTAAGAAATGAGAGGAGGAAGCCAGTCATAGTGGTGCACATCTTTAATCCCAGCACTTGGGAAGCTTACAGGCAGGTTTTGGTGCATTTGAGGCCAGCCTGCTCTACATAGTGAGATCCAGGACAGTCAGAGGTCAAAGTGAGACCATGTCTTAAACAACAACAACAACAACTTAAAAGTAGGAAAGAATAAGGATTGTCGGGGAGGGGTGTCCCATGCCTTTAATCTCAGCACTTGGGAGGCAGAGGCAGGCAGATTTCTGAGTTCGAGGCCCAGGACAGCTAGGGCTATACAGAGAAACCCTGTCTTGAAAAACCAACAACAAAAAAAGAATAAGTAGGAGGGAATGATAGGAGATGATAGGAGATTGAGGAAAGATAGGAAAGAGTGCCTTGTGGTAGAGTAGGTAAAGAACCACACACAACAACTCTAAGACAACTGAACAATATACAGACAAAAACCAACCGACATGAGACATAGACATATATATAACAGTGGAGATTAAATAACAGAAAATCCAAAATGAACAGAGTACTTACGGAGAGAATCGCTGGCACCAGGAAAGTTCTCAGAGCCTTTGACTCTAGCAGGCTTTACTTGGTGCTGTGTAGTGGAAGGGAAGTGGGAGCCTTTGGTCTCTGCAGCCTCATGTTCTGTTTGGTGCTGGTGTGTGTAGGGGGTGTGGGGGGAGAGGAGCTGGTAAGTGTTTTTCTGGTAGTTCCTACAGACTCTTGCTTTCCTGCCTATGTTTTACATGTGGATCATCATGGTGCTGATGGAGAGAGGCTTGCAGCTTTGTTCTCACTCTTGCTTTCCTGCAGAGCCCCCTCCCCCAACCCAGTCTCTCCTGAGGTAAGAGCTTACTCTATTTTATCTTTACTATTTTCTTTCACTGTGGTTTAGTGATGAGGTCTCTAATATGCCATTTTATCCCAATGTGAAGTACTGATCCCAAGAGATCAATATACTGCACTTAACCAAAGAACTTGCCAATTGGGGATAATAAGTCATTGAACGCAATGATGAGCCTATACTAACGTGCTGGATTTTTTTTGTCAACTTAAAAATCTAGAAATATCTAGGAAAGAGGGGATCTGAATTGAGAAAATGCATCCATAAGCTTTGTCTTAGAGAAGTCTGTATAGATTTTTTTTTTGTGATCCTTTTTTTTAATTTTAGATATTTTCTTTATTTACATGCGAATTTCTCCAT
>NW_022196896.1:16104708-16108866 GCF_008632895.1 Mastomys coucha
CTGGATATCCCAAAACACCGGAAAAGCAAGAATTGGATCTTAAATCATATCTCACAATGCTGATAGATTTTTTTTTTAAGTTAATGTTTGCTATGGGTTGGTCCAGATCACTGTGGACAGTTCTACCCCTGAAACAATGATCCTGAGTATTGTAAGAAAACAGGCTGAGAAAGACATTGGGATCAAGACAGTGAACAGCACTCCTCCATGGCCTGTGTTTCAATCATTTCCTGCCTCCAGGTTTGTGCCTTGAGTTCCTGCTCTGACTTCTCTGGATGATAGACTATATACTGTAAGATGCAATAAGCCATTTCCACCCCGAGTTTCTTTTGGTCATGACTGTAGTCAACACTTTGGTTATTTTGTGGGTTCTTTCTTCTACCCTCTACCCTTTTTCATCTTTCCTTTCAGCTCCCTAACACTAAGTAGGAGAGAAAGAAGGATGGAGGAGTGAAAGGAAGAAAGAAATCCCTGAATAAAGTCAGGGATAGGAAAAGAGGTATTGATATAATTACACTACTTCCTGCTGATTAGGTGTGTCAGTTTCCTTGGGGCAAGTTTGATCTTCACTGTCAGAATATCTAATTTCTTCTCTTTGCACACAGTTATATGAGAAAATACAACAACCCACAACCAACAGCAACTGACAGCATCCAACCACCAACTAGCCACAAGCTATCCCCATCGAGGTCCTAGCACTTACAAACCTTCTGAACCAGAATTCAAAACTTCACACACTCACAAAAATTCTTTGTAAGTGTCAAAATCATGCCTTTTCTAGAGCACAGAGGAAAAATCATAGTCAGCTGCTGTGGACAAGCTGAAGCAGTCCCATATCCCATAGTTGGGATTAAAGCAAAAACATATTCTTATAATCTTTCTGTGTTTTTAAACGAATATAAATTTCTCACTACACCTGATGTTTTTGCACAGGAATAAAAACCCCACCTAAGCACCTTGAGTCTCTATGGTTCAGATCCCAGACTGCATCACCAGAAAGACCCTGGTCATGACAGATGTGATTTTATCATTATTACAGCAACCATTCTTGCTGTGGATTGAGGTGAGGCAAAGGACAGTTCTCTACTCCCTAGAATGCTTGGAAGAACTCTGTTCTTTTTTTTTTTATTAGATATTTTCTTTATTTACATGTCATATGATGTTTCTTTTCCCAGTTTCCCCTCCCAGGAACAAACAAACAAACAAACAAACAAAACCATCAAGAACAAACCCCTGTTGGCCCCCCCATCCCCATGCTTGCCACCCCACACTCTCCTACTTATTGGCCCTGGCATAAGTGGTTATTAGCCCAGAAGTTTGGAATACAAGAAGAACAACCCACAAAACCACAAGAAACTGAAGAAGGAAGACCAAAATGTCGACATTTCATTCCTTCTTAAAAGGGGGAACCAAATACCCACAGAAGGAGTTGCAGAGACTATGAACTCTGTTCTTAAGATGCCTGTGTTGCATTAGAAGTGTCCCTAGCTCTGCAGAGGTAGGATGTTTTGAGAGTCTGATTGGCACAGGAAGTACAGAGAAGCTACTGTCCTTGAGGGAAGTGACATGAACAGAATCTGGAAGATCTTGAAGCTGTGGATAAAGCTCCCTCTTTTTCTCTTGCCTCAGGTAAGCAGTTTAAAGATAGAATCTGCTTGCCCACAAAGCATGTTGCTCAGGCATTGCTCTTCATCTCTCTCTGTCCCTTTCATCTTTTGTGGACTTGAAGCCAAAATTTCCTATCCCTGTTTCCCAAGATTCAGATCTTCAAAGGTTTTATTTTTTTTAAAAGCAATTTTTAATTTAATCTAGTTTTTCTGTATGGGTGTTTTGCTTGCAGATACATTTGCATAGCACTTTCATGCCTGGTGCCCAAGAAGGCTAGAAGAAGATGTTAGATCCCCTTGAACTACAGTTATACATGGTTGTGAGCTGCCATGTGGATGTTGGGAATCAAAACTGGGTCCTGTGGAAGAGAAGACAGTACTCTTAACTGCTGGGATACCTCTCTAGCCACCACTACCCCCTCAAACATTTTAGCAGAAGTTTATTTTGCCTTTATTTTCTAAGAGACACAGGCCATGAACATTACCACTAACTAAAAAGACATTGTGTAAAACAGTGTTTCAGGGGTGCTATTGTTTCCAAAGTAGCTTTGTGATACTGATGTCACTACTCTCACACAGAGACACCTTTCAAAGGGGGTCAGATTTTCTAAATTCAGTCTTACCAATGTTTATCACAAGAAATCTTGGATTGTGTACCACTCCTCTAACAATGGGCCTTTTAATTTCTGTGAGTACTAGGGTTATACTTTGTAAAAGTATCCTTCATGTCACACAGTAGAGAAAAATACAAACTTACAGGATGTAACAAAACCAGTAAAATGAGAATTAATACATACTAAGGTGAATACTACCTTGTTTTACAGTGTTTCCTGTGTATTTTATATCTAGATCTTAAAAGGTATGTAATTATTTATAAGTGATAAGCAAGGGTAGTATATTGTATAAACTAATAAAAATATGTTAACTATAAAGGCATAAATATAATGTGCTGTGGTAATGGCTTTTACATTCTCTTGTGTTATTTAAGGGCTTAAGAATAAAGAATAAACCTGAAAAGAAATGAAAAAAATCATTTAAAGTACGTATGTGTAAACCTAATCCTTTTGAGTCATGTGTGCCATTAAACACAGAACAGCTTTTTTTTTTATTGTGCTCTTGCATAGTTGTTTCTCAGCAACTATTTAAATTGTGTAGCTTTAATCTGAGTTCCTGACATGATAGATTAAGATATTGATGTGCCACATACACACACAACACAGGCAGTGTAAAACACATTTTCTATTAGGTCAGTGATTACCTAACAACTGTCCATCTGCCATTGACAGGATTCTATTTTTAAGAGTCATTAACTTTCTTGCCTTGCATGTAGGCACAGAACTTCCCCAAAGCTAGCATCAAGCTGTGTAACAGATGTCTAAATTCCTCAAGTCCATTATCCTAAGATTCCTATGAGTATGTTCTATGGTGCTGGATTTGAAGACTTTTTCAATAACTTCTTTGGGCTGAGCTTTTAGGCTGACTATAATAGCCTAGAGTCAACAAACACCTCTATGTCATACATTCCCAAGCTTGAGATTCTCAGTACCGTCGGTCCCTTCTTCCATTAGTTATATGCTGTCATTATACACTGGGTTTAAGTCGGGAAACTGCCTTCCTTTTAACAGCTATTTCTAAGTAGAAACTTTGGATTCTGTCATTGATGGGCATTGAAGTCTTATATAGCTGGATTTCACAAACAATGTCATTCTGAGTCATAAAATGTCTTGCTTGGTGGAACGGACATATCAGGTGCTCAGCTAATACTGAAACTTTTCCTGTCTGAAAATAATGAATGAATGTATCATCTTTTGTTGTGAGAATTTTAGGCCCCACCAAAAAAGACTTGGCTACCTGTCTCCTATACACCTAGAAAAGTGACAAGGATTAGTGATAGAGAGAGAAAGGAGATTCTATTTGATGTGACCACCTTGGGAGAATAGTAAGAGAATCCAGTAACACCAGTTCATTCCCATGGTAAAGATGTCTATGAAACCATACCTTTGGCCAAAGTCCTAACTATGGACTACTCTTCCCCATGGCCCACTGTGCTAACAGAAGGGTTACAATGGCGAGAAGCAGAGAAAGGAAATTCATTGCAGCATAGTGTGAAGAACAATAGACAGAAGGGTTCAGCATCTTTTGGATGGATCTTCCATTCCATTGAGATAGACTTTGGATGGAAAGAACTGGGAGAAAGGATGGGAGGCTTGTACAGCTACACTTTGTGGTCAAGCTGTGGGCTGGATGACTATTGCTCTAGTGGTTCTGTGAGATGGACTGTACAAATCCTTATGTTCTGAGGTGGTCTATCTGATCCCCAAGGGATGAAGACTCCTGTAAGGTGCAGCTTTATCAATACAGATGCTTTTCTCCACTTGAGGTATGGTCTTTCCTGTTTAGCCTTGCTGATTCTAGAGCACAAAGTACCTACAGGTTTGGGCCAATATCCCTTTACCTTTATGCTTTCAGCTTTGAAGGGGAATGCGATGGTTTAGGTCTCATTGGTTTGTGACTTGGACACTCTTTGTTTTTTTTTTTTTTTTTTTTTTTT
>NW_022196896.1:16108924-16113674 GCF_008632895.1 Mastomys coucha
GGAAATCCGCCTGCCTCCGCCTCCCAAGTGCTAGGATTAAAGGCGTGCGCCACCACCGCCCGGCAAGACACTCTTTGAATGACAATGTCTATGTAGAGTCAGTCAGGATACCCATCATAAATATGATGGGTATAAAATGAAGGGAAAGATGCCAAGCTTTCATCCTACTTCTAGTTATTTTGTAGCTCCAAGTGAAGAGCCCATGTGTTCTAGCAAAAGCTGTTCCAAGTGCCTATAAACTAGTAGACAAGTTCTACTTCCATTATTTACCAGCAAAATGACCTTGGGGATCTAACTATGCATACTTCTCTTCCATTTTTTTTTTCTGAAAAAAGTAGATAACAATGCTGCCTAACAAATAGCATTGTTAGTATTAAATAAGCCAATTATGTAAAATACTCAGGAAAGTGCCTAATTCAGAGTAAGTGCACTGTGTGTATGTTTGTACATGCACGCCTCTCTCTGTGTATAGCTTTTAAGCATTACTATGGATTTTACTCCCAGCTGTTTTCTTCTGAGAATAACACAATGCATCTTTTTGTATTCCTTTAGCATTTTCAACTAAGAATTTTTATTCAGAACTTCATCCTTTGGTGTGGTAATTTTCCTTACCTTTGCCTTTTCTGTAAGTGGCTGGAAAATGCTTACAAATTATTATAAGTTACTGCAGTTTTATTGTAACTAAACTGGACACATGGGGCCTGGAAAGCTCTATTACTGTGACATAAGAAGTAGAAGTTCTGCCTCTCCATTTAATTGAAAATAGATTCTTTTCTCATACAACATGTCCTAATTATACTTTTCCCTCCCTGTACTCTTCTTACCTCCACCCCTCTTCCTGTCCTTTCTATTCTCTTTTTGTCTCTCATTAGAACAAAATAGGTTTTTAAGAGACAGTGATAAAATATGAGAAAATAATATACAAGATAAAATAAAAACTATCACATCAGAGTTAGACAAGATAAAAAGTAGAAGAATCCAAGAAAAGGATCAGGATTTGTAGACTTACCTAAACTGGAATACATGATACACATGAATAGGAACTGGTGAATGAAGGCTGGCGCAGGCCCTGCGTATGCTGCCTTAGTCTCTGTGAGATCACATGAGTTTTGATCATGTTGATCATGTTTACTTGGTGTCTGTACTTGATCCTCTATGGCTCTTCATACTCTTCCTGCCTTCCTTCCTCAGTGGTTTTGTGATCCTGAAAGGAAGGATTAGATGGAAACATCCCATTTAAGGACAGGAGTTCCAAGGTCTCTCATTCTCTACATATTGCCTGGCTATGGCTATGTCTTTGTTTTCACCTACTGCAGGAGGAAGCTTCTCTCATGATGAGAGGGGCACTGATCTACAAGTATAGCAAAATGCCATTAGTAGTTATCTTATCACTACCATTTTTTCTTTAGTATTTGATTTTAACAATAGATGACTGGGGAATCTAGTCTCTGTTTTTTGGTTACCCAAACAATGTCGGGTATATATTCTATCTCATGGAGGGGGCCTTGAGTCAAATCAAATGTTGATTAGTTATTCCTACATGCTTTGTGTTACCATTCCCCTAGTATATCTTGCAGGCAAGACACCATTGAAAATCAAAGGATTTGTGGCTGGCTTTGTGTTTTGTTCCACATTTGGTACTGTGAAGAGTATCTTTCTATATCAGAGAGGCTAGAATGTAGGGATGAAGGTGCTATATAGATACCAGCTTGAATTTTTCATGTTCAACAGGTTGTATAAGTGTTGTTTTCAGCACAGATGCTTTGATGTCTGTTTTTGGAGAGGAAACTATCTGTCTTGTTGTTTGAGGATTTTTGTGGTACCCCTTTGCCCAATAACTCAATTACATGTAACCTAATCTTGGTACTAGAAGCTTCATTTGGTGACAAGAGATGGTCAGTTGGGACACTGTCTCCCCCGTTACTGGTGATTTGATTTAGATTGCCTGCTAGGTACAGCATTGCTATGGACCAGACAGTGAAACATTGTTTGTGTCCCAGGAGCAGAGCCAGCAGAATGTGAGTCTTCTTGAGTGCTGATGGTTGCTGGAGGTATAAGGCTTATTTGTACAATAATGTAATACATTTTACTTTATGTTGATTCTTTGGTGAATGTTCTCTTTGCCAAGGTTATTGGAAAATGCTATCCCTGCCAAGGTTAAAGACTCCATGATAGTAAGAAACAGCATGGTTCTGGGAAGCAAGACTATATCTCTGTGACACTGAGACATTCAGGAGAGACCTAAAGGCTGTGGGTAAGAACTCTGAAAACATGTGTTTAAGAATACATTCTCTTGGAGACAGGGGGCAGGGAGGAAGTATGGAATGTGGAACAGTTGGAGGGTAGACCAGGAGGGGAATAAAATGTGGAGTGTAAATAAATAAATAAATAAATAAATAAATAAATAAATAAATAGATAAATGAAAGACCAAAAAAAGTGTTTTTTTTTTTTACAAGATTTCTCAATTGTGCAAAATATAAGGATGCAATATGGATTATATGAGGGGTTTTATGGTCCTGAAAGAACAGAGGCAGCTGTAGTAATGAATCAGCTTAGTCAGAAAGATATTAAGGAAGCCAGGTGTGATGATACATGCCTTTAATCCCAGCACTCAGGAGATAGCATGCAGTTCTCTAAATTCAAGATCTGCTACAGAGCAAACTCCAGGACAGCCAAGCTTAGGCAGTGAAGAAATTGGAAAACAGAAAGCTGACAATAATGCAATAGAACAATTGGGCCATGTTCCAGCTCCAGTAAGTAGCAGAACTTGGCAACTTTCACCATGTGCCTCTATCTTTATTTATGTTTTTTAGTTATTTTTTATTAGATATTTTCTTTATTTACATTTCGAATGATATCCCCTTTCCCAGTTTACTTCTGAAACAAACTGCTATTCCCTCCCCCCTCCCTCTGTTCATCAACCCACACTCTCCTGCTTCCTGGCCCTAGTATTCCCCTACACTGGGGCATAGAACCTTCACAGGACCAAGGGCCCCTCCTCCCATTGATGACTGAGTAGGCCATTCTTTGATACATATGCAGTTGGGGCCATGAGTCCCACCATGTGTACACTTTGGTTGGTGGTTTAGTCCCTGGGAGATCTGGGGGTACTAGTTAGTCCATATTGTTGTTCCTCCTAAGGGGTTGCAAAACATTTCAGCTTATTGGGTCCATTCTCTAGCTCCTTTATTGGGGACCTTGTGCTCAGTCCAATGGACGGTTGTGAGCCTCTACTTCTGTATTAGTCAGGCATTGTCAGAGATTCTCAGGAGACAGCTACATCAGGTTCCTGTCAGCCAGCACTTGCTGGCATCCACAATAGTGTCTGGGTTTGGTGATTGAATATGGGAAGGATTCCCAGGTGGATCAGTCTCTGGATTGTCCTTCCTTTAGTCTCTGCTCTATACTTTGTCTCTGCCACTCCTTCTATGGGTATTTTGTTTTCCCTTCTAAGAAGGATCAAAGTATCCATACTTTGGTTTTCCTTCTTCTTGAGTTTCTTGTGGTTTGTGGATTGAATCTTGGGTATTCTGAGCTTCTGGGCTAATATGCATTTATCAGCGAATGCATACCATGTGTTTTCTTTTGTGATTGTGTTATCTCACTCAGGATGTTATTCTCCAGATCCATCCATTTCTCTATGAATTTCATAAATTCATTGTTTTTAATAGCTGAGTACTCCATTGTATAGATGTACCACAATTTCTGTATCCATTCCTCTGTTGAGGGACATCTGGGTTGTTTCCAGTTTCTGGCTATTATAAATAAGGCTGCTATGAACATGGTGGAGCATGTGTCCTAATTACATATTGGAGCATCTTCTGGGTATATGCCCAGGAGTGGTATAGCTAGGTCCTCAGGTAGTATTATGTCCAATTTCCCGAGGAACCACCAAACTGATTTCCAGAGTGGTTGTACCAGCTTGAAATTCCACCAACAATGAAGGAGTATTTCTCTTTCTCTACAACCTTGCCAGCATCTTCTGTCACTTGAGAGTTTGATCTTAGCCATTCTGACTGGTGTGAGGCGGAATCTCAGGGTTGTTTTGATTTGCATTTCTCTGATGACTAAGGATGTTGAACATTTCTTTATGTGCTTCTCAGCCATTCTGTATTCTTCAGTTGAGAATTCTTTATTAGGCTCTGTACCCCATTTTTTAATAGGGTTATTTGAGGTCTAACTTCTTGAGTTCTTTGTATATATTGGATATTAGCTCTCTTTTGGATATGGGATTGGTAATGTTTTCCCAATCTGTTGTTTGCTGTTTTGTCCTATTGACAGTGTCCTTTGCCTTACAGAAAGTTTGAAATTTATGAGGTCCCATTTGTCAATTCTTGATCTTAGAGCATGAGCTATTGGTGTTCTGTTCAGGAAATTTTCCCATGTGTTCATGTACTCGAGACTTTTCCCCACTTCCTTTTGTATTAGTTTGAGTTTATCTGGTTTTATGTGGAGGTCTTTGATCCACTTGGACTTGAGCTTTCACAAGGACATAGGAATGGATTGATTTTCATTCTTTTATATGCTAACCGCCAGTTGAGCCAGGTGGCTCTACCTTTAAAGTCAAGGATTTAAAGTCATAAAATGCTGATATGATTGATAATCAAAAGGTAACCTGGGGTAAATGACTGAGTTGATATGCATTTCCTAGGGAAGTGGCTTATGCACAATAAGACTGGGCTTTGGTCTGCAAGAAAGAGTGATCTCAAGCACAGACCCAGAGAGAGAGAAATAGAAAGAGAGAGAGAG
>NW_022196896.1:16113684-16140007 GCF_008632895.1 Mastomys coucha
GAGAGAGACAGAGAGAGACAGAGACAGAGATAGAGACAGAGACAGAGATACAGAGAGAGACAGAGAGACAGAGACAGAGAGAAAGAGAAATCTCGAGCAGAACACACAGCTGTCTGCTTGTATCTATCACTGATTCCTAGTCATTTTTCCCTCCCAAGCTGAGACTTGTCATCAGTAATTGCCTTCATATATTTATATGAATATGTGTGTGTGTGTGTGTGTGTGTTTGTGTGTGTGTATGTACACACACACACATGCTATAGCTGGATCTTTAGGTAGATCAATTTCTATCTTTCTGAGGAACCACAGTAGTGATTTCCATAAGGGTTGTACAAATTTGTACTCCTATCAGAAATGGAAGAATGTTTCCTTGCTTTACATCCTCCACACTATGATTTGACACTCATTTTATTGGTTTTAGTCATTCTGACAGGTGTAAGATAAAATCACAAAGTAGTTTTGAATTTTTGTCACACAAGACTTTCACTTGCTTGGTTAGAGTAAATCATTTGGGGCTGTTCTGAAGTATACTGTTTTCATAATTTCTCTCTCAGCCCTTTTACTATTTGTGTATAGGAGGGCTACTGATTTCTTCTTTTGAGTTAATCTTGTATCAACCTCTTCCATGAAGATTTTTATCAGCAGTATGATTTTTCTGGTAGAACTTTTGGAACAAATTACATATACTATCATATCATCTGTAAGTAGTGATAGTTTGATTTCTTCCTTTCCAGTTTATTTTCCATTGATTTTCTTCAGTTGTCGTACTGCTATTGGTAGAATTTCAAGCACTATATTGAATAGACATGGAGAGAGTTGGCAACCTTGTCTTGTTCCTGGTTTTAGTGGAACTGCTTGGACTTTTTCACCATTTATCTTGATATTGGCTATAGACTTGTTGTAAATTGTCTTTTTTTTATGTTTAAGTATGTCTCTTGTATCCTTGATCTCTTCAAGAGTTTTATCATGAAGGGTTGTTGTAGTTTTTCAAATGCTTTTAAAGAATGAGATGACTATGTGGTCTTTTGTTTCTCTCAGTTTATTTATATGGTGGGTTACATTGACTAATCTTCATAGGTTGAGCCATCCCTGCATCTCTGGGATGAAGCTGACTTGATTATGCTGGATGGCCTTTTTCATGTGTTCTTGAATTTTGTTTGCAAATATTTTGTAAAGTATTTTTGCATCTATGTGTATAAGGAACATTGGTGTGTAATTATCTTTATTTTTTGAATCTTGTGTGATTTGCGTTTCAGATTGATTGTTGTCTCATAAAATGAATCAGGCAATGTTCCTTCTGTTTCTTTTGTGGAATAATTTGAGGAGCATTGGCATTAGTTCTTTGAAAGTCTGGCTTAATTCTATGCTAAATCTATCTGGCCCTGGGCTTTTGCTGTTGTGAAACTCTTAATGACTGCTTTTATTTCCTTGGGGCTTACAAATCTATTTTACTTTTTATCTGATCTTGATTAAATTTGATAAGTGATATCTACCTAAAAATTTCATTTCTCTTAGATTTTTTCAATTTTGTTTAGTACAGGTTTTTACAGCATGATTTAATGAGTCTTTGGATTTCCTTGGTGTTTATTGTTATATGCTACTTTTTATTTCTGATTTTGTTAATTTGGCTATTCTTTCTCTGTCTTTTAATTAGTCTGGCTACAGGTTTGTCTATTTTGTTGATTTTTCTCAAAGAACCAACTCTTTCTTTCATTGACTCTTTTTATTGTTCTCTTTGTTTCTATTTTATTGATGTCAGCCTTTAGTTTGATTATTTTCTGCCTTATATTCATTTTGGGTCTTCATGCTTCTTTTTCTTCTTGAGCTTTCAGGTGTAGTGTTATGTTGCTAGTTTGAGATCTCTCAAATTTCTTTATGAAGTCACTTATATTGCTATGAACATTCCTCTTAAGACTGCTTTCACAGATGGGCAGGAGTGGTGCATGCCTTTAAGCCCAGCACTTGGGAGGCAGAGACAGGAGGATTTCTGAGGCCAGTATGGTCTACAGAGTGAATTTCAGGACAGCCAGGGCTATACAGAGAAACCCTGTCTCAAACACACACACACACAAAAACCCAAACCCAGAACCAAGCCAAACCAACCCAAAAAACCTGCTTTCATTATGTACCATAAGTTTGGGTATGTTGTTTTGATTTGCATTTCCCTGATGACTAAGGATGTTGTTGAACATTTCTTTAGGTGCTTCTCAGCCATTCAGTATTCCTCAGTTGAGAATTCTCTGTTAGGCTCTGTACCCCATTTTTAATAGGGTTATTTGATTCTCTGGAGTCTAACTTCTTAGAGTTCTTTGTATATATTAGATATTAGCTCTCTATTGGATATAGGATTGGTAAAGATCTTTTCCCAATCTGTTGGTTGCCATTTTGTCCTATTGACAGTGTCCTTTGCCTTACAGAAGCTTTGTAATTTTATGTGGTTCCATTTGTCAATTCTTGATCTTAGAGCATAAGCTATTGGTGTTCTGTTCAGGAAAATTTTCCATGTGCCCATGTGCTCAAGGCTCTTTCCCACTTTATTTTCTCTTAGTTTCATTATATCTGGTCTTATATGGAGGTCCTTGATCCACTTGGACTTGAGCTTTGTACAAGGAGATGAGAATGGATGGATTTTCATTCTACATGCTAACCGCCAGTTGAGACAACACCGTTTGTTGAAAATGCTCTTTTCCACTGGATGGTTTTAGCTTCTTTTTCAAAGATCAAGTGAACTTAGGTATGTGGGTTCATTTCTGGGTCTTCAATTCTATTCCATTAATTTACCTTCCTGTCACTGTACCAAGACCATGCAGTTTTTATCATAATTGCTCTGTAGTACAGCTTAAGGTCTGAGATGGTGATTCCACCAGAGGTTCCTTTATTGTTGAGAATAGTTTTGGTTATCCTGTTTTTTTTGTTGTTCCAGATGAATTTGCAAATTGTTCTTTCCAAGTCTGTGAGGAATTGAGTTTGAATTTTGATGGGGATTGCATTGAATCTGTAGATTTCTTTTAGCAAGATGGCCACTTTTACTATATTAATCCTGCCAATCCATGAGCATGGGAGATCTTTCCATCTTCTGAGATCTTCTTCAATTTCTTTCTTCAGAGACTTGAAGTTCTTGTTATACAGATCTTTTACTTGCTTAGTGAGAGTCACACCAAGGTATTTTATATTATTTGTTATTATTGTAAAGGGGCTTGTTTCCCTAATTTCTTTCTCAGCCTGTTTATCCTTTGTGTAGAGGAAGGCCACCGATTTGCTTGATTTAATTTTATATCCAGCTATTTTGCTATGAATTTATTTTTATTGATGTCTAGGAAGTCTTTAATTTCTTTATTTCTCTTCCAATCCATTTTAATTCAGTGGAGATTTGTTCAGTTTTCATTTGTTCATACGTTTTCCGTTATTTTTGTTATTGAAATACAGCTTTAATCCATGGTGGTCTGATTAGATGCAGGAGTTATGTCAATTTTCTTGTATCCATTGAAACTTCCTTTGTGACTGTGCATGTGGTTAATTTTAGAGAACATTTTGTGTTCTAAGAGGTGCTGAGAAGAAGGTTTATTCTTTTATGTTTGGGTAAAATGATCTGTAGATACTTCTTAAATCAATTTGGTTCATAATATCTACTAGCTCCTGTATTTCAGTTTAGTTTTTTCCTGGATGACCTGTCTGTTGCTGATAGTTTGGTATTAAAGTCTTTCACTATCAATATGTGAGTGTTGACATGTGCTTTACCTTTTAATAATTTTTATATTACATTTACATTTACATTACATTTACAATAATTTGTACCTTTGTGTTTGGTGCCTACATGTTAAGAATTGTATCATCTTGGTGAATTTTTCCTTTGATGAGTATGAAGTGTCCTTCCTATTCTCTTTTGATTAATTTTGGTTTGAAGTCTATTCTGTTAGTTATTAGAATGGCTACAGTAGCTCGCTTATTAGGTCCATTCAATTGGAAAATCTTTTTCAAACTCTTTACTCTGAGGTAATATCTGTCTTTGATGTTGGGGTACATTTCTTGTATGTAGCAGAAGAATGGGGTTCCTGTTTTGCATCTATTCTGTTATTCTGTGTCTTTTTATTGGGAGTTGAGTCCATTGATTTTGATAAATATCTATGACCAATGATTGCTAATTCTTCTTATTTTGTTGTTGTTCTTGTTGGTGTGTATGTGTTTCTCCTTTTGTGTTGCTGTTGTGAGTTTTTAATGTGTTTTCATGGGTGTAGGTAACCTCCTTGGGTTATAATTTTCTTTCTAGTATCTTTTATAGGATTAGATTTGTGGATAGATGTTGTTTAAACTTGATCTTACCTTTAAATATGCTGTTTTTTCTTCTATGATGATTAAAATCATTGCTAGGTAGTCTAGATTAGTGTTGGTGGTGGTAGACTTAGCTGGACATCTGTCTAGCTCTTCTGACTTTTAGAGTCTTCACTGAAAATTTTGAATTAATTTTAGTATATTTACCTTTATATATTACTTGGTCTTTGTTCAGTTATGTATACCCTTTTTTTTCTGTACACTTAGTATTTTGATTATTATAAGCTGAGGATTTTCTTTTCTGGTCCAATCTATTTAATGTTCTTTATGCTTCTTATACCTTCATAGACATCTTCTTAATTTGGTTAAGAAAACTTGCATTTATTAAATTGTTAATTTTTTTCTGAGCTTTTGAGCTGAGATTTTTCTTCTTTGATTCATTTATTACTATTATTTTTAGGTTTAGACTTTATATATTGTCCCAGATTTCCTGCATGTTTTGTTTCAGTGATTTTTTTAGATTTACCATTTTCTTTGCTCAATGTATCTATTTCTTCTATCATGTTTGTAATGTCTAACATTCTCTTTTCCATCTCATACTTTCTATTGGTGATGCTTATATCTATAGTTCCTGTTTACTTACCTAGATTTTCCATTTCTAGAATTTCCTCATTTTGTTTTTTTATTGCTTCTATTTTTATTTTCATACCTTGAATGCTTCTATTCATTTCCTCCAACTGTATGTTTTTCCTTGGCTTTCTTTAAGAGATTTATTTTTTCTTTAATGGTCTCCATCTTCTTTATAACATAGGGTTTAAAGGCATTTTCTTTAGTTGTGTTGGAATTGTCAGGGCTTGCAGTAGCAGTATTACTGGGCTCCAGTTGTGACATATTGCCCTGGCTCTTGATTGATTTCTTAATCTAGTCTAGGCATCTGGTTTTGGGCTGATTTTAGGTCTAGGTGTCAATTTCTGTGGCTGTCTTTTTTAGGGTATTTTCTTCCTTGGTTTCTGTTTCTTATCTGTTTTTTTGTTCTCCATGGTCTAGAGTTCTGACAGACAGCATTGCCTCTGGTCCAACAGGGAATATCTGACCATTTTGGAGCTAGGCTTCTGGAGGCTAGCCTGGCTGAGCAATGTTTCTCAGCCTGATTTAGGGACTTGTAGTCAGTGATAGGGGGTTGTTGCAGCTTGTGGTTGTTGAGGTACTAAAAAAGTAAAGGAGGTCTAAGGGCAGGGATCCTATTTGGAGTTTTGGTGGCCAGTGTGGTTGCTGGTCCAGCAATGAATCTCTACCCAAATTGGTGGGTGGCTTTCTGGCAGCTGGCATGGGCTCTAGTTCAGCAGGATGTCTCTGCCTTATTTTGTCAACCTGTTTTTTTGGCTGATATAGCCTGTACCTGATCAGGGCATGTCTGCATAAGTTAGGTGTTGGAACACTGAAGCAGGGACAATGGTGAGGAGGGAAGGGGTGGCAATGGGCTGGATCTTTGGAAACTGAACTGAAGAAGTGAGGGGCATTCCAAGGGCACTCTGGCAGCCTACCTCTTATTCTGGCTTGTGTGGCCTGCACCTGCTTATGAAGTATTGTATTGAGAAATTTTGCATCTATGTGCATAAGGGAAATTGGTGTGCTGTGGGTTGCTCTGGTGCTACTTGTATTTTGATGTTAATTCTGTTTCCTCAAGAGGGGCTGACCCAGACTAGGAATAGATCAAGTACTCAGGTTATCTCACTGAACCTTCTCCCCATTTTGACTGGTCAAACAAAGACTAGAGCAGATGATTGGGCAATGGAAGGAAAAGGTGAGACTGGAGGTCTCAGAGAATGGAGGAGGAGGAGGAGGTAGAAGGAAGATGGAGCAGAACCACATAGCCTGGAGAAACTGTTTGTAGCAAGGAGTCTCATAGCTGGGGAGTAAAGTAGTACAGTAATAGATCTGCCCAATCTAGGCATCTAGTTTATAAATATAATAAGAGTTGTATGTTTTTTATACAAGCTTATTGGGGGTAAGAAATTGCCACAACATTGGTGTATAATCTTTCTTAGGTGTTTGTCTGGTTTGGGTATCATAGTAACTATGGCCTCAGAAATCTCATTGGGTAATGTTCTTTCTGTTTTTATTTTGTGGCATAATTTGAAGAATATTGGTATTAATTTTTTTCTTTGAATGTCTAGTAGAATTCTATGGTAGGACCACCTGACCCTGTTTGTTTTGTTTTTTGTTTTTATTTATTTGTTTGTTCTGATTGAGAGACTTTTAATAATTTCTCCTATTTCCTTAGGGGTTATGTGTGCTTAAATTGCTTATCTGATCATAATTTAATTTGGTATGTGGTTTCTATCAAGAAGATTATCCATTTCTTTTAGATTTTACAATTTAGTGGAGTACAGGATTTTAAAATATGTCCTTATGGATCTCTCAAGTGTCTGTTTAATGTCCCTCTTCTCATTTCAGATTGTTAACTTGGATATTACCTTTCTATTTTTTAGTTAATTTGAACAAGGATTTATCTATCTATTGATTTTCGTGAAAAGAACTAAGTCTTTGTATTATTGATTTTGACCATTATGTTGTACACAGCAAGACACTGTCATGAACAAACAAGCTGAAAGTGTATATGGATTATACAATATTGGACCTATTTCTCCAATTACCAAATTAGAGAGACCATTGGATGACAATCAACAAATTTCTAATTCCTCATGTTTTTGGATTTCAATCAATTAAGATATGTTGGTAATATTAATTTTCATATTAAGATATTAAGAAAAAGTAATTGTCACTTCCTGTTGTTTTTGTTGTAAGAGGTGGAATTAGGTTTGTGTGGATTTGTTGAAAGATTACTTTCTTGCTTCTTCTAGGGTGTAGTTTTGCTCCTTATGTTGGTGTTTTCCATCTATTATCTTTTGTAGAGCTGGATTAGTGGAAATATATTGTTGTGTAAATTTTGTTTTGTCATGGAATATCTTGTTTTCTCCATCTATGGCAATTGAGAGTTTTGCTGGGTATAGTAGCCTGGGCTGGCATTTGTGTTCTTGTAGGGTCTGTATGACATCTGCCCAGGATCTTCTAGCTCTCATAGTCTCTGGTGAGAAGTCTGGTGTAATTCTGATAGGTATACCTTTATATGTTACTTGACCTTTTTCCTTTACAGCTTTTAAAATTCTTTCTTTGTTTAGTGCATTTGGTGTTTTTATTATTATGTGATCGGAAGAATTTCTTTTCTGGTCCAGTCTATTTGGAGTTCTAGGCTTATTGTATGTTCATGGGCATCTCTTTCTTCAGGTTAGGGAAGTTTTCTTCTATAATTTTGTGGAAGATATTTTCTGGCCCATTACCTTGGGAGTCTTCACTCTCTTCTATACCTATTATCCTTAGGTCTGGTCTTCTCATTGCATCCTGGATTTCCTGGATGTTTTGGGTTAGGAGCTTTTTGCTTTTTGCATTTTCTTTGACTGTTGTGTCAATGTTTTCTATGGTATCTTCAGCCCCTGAGATTCTCTCTTCTATCTCTTGTATTCTGTTGGTAATGCTTGCATCTATGACTCCTGATTTTTTCCTATGGTTTTCTATTGGCAGGGTTGTCTATCTTTCTGATTCCTTTATTGTTTATATTTCCATTTTAGATTCTGGACGTTTTTGCTCATTTCCTTCACCTGTTTGATTATGTTTTCCTGTAGTTCTTTAAGGGATTTTTGTGTTTCCTCTAGAAGGGCTTCTAGCTGTTTACCTGTGTTCTCCTGTATTTCTTTGAGGGTGCTATTTATGTCTTTCTTTAAGTCCTGTATCATCACCATGAGAAGTGATTTTAGATCTGAATCTTGCTTTTCTGGTGTAATTGTGTCCAGGACTTGCTATGGTGGGAGTATTGGGTTCTGATGATGCCAAGGAACCTTGGTTTGTGTTGCTTATATTCTTATGCTTGCCCCGCATCATCTGGTTATCTCTAGTGCTACTTGCCCTTGCTAAATCTGACTGGAGCCTGTCCTTCCTGTGATTCTGGTTGTGTCAGAATTCCTTAGAGTCAAGCTGTCTCTGTGATCCTGTGACCCTGGGCTTAGAGAGCCTGGGAGTGGAGCTTCCTCTGGGTGTTGTGGGAGTGGCTGCAGAGCTTGTGCCCAAGGTCTGCTCAGGGTACCAGCCCAGACAGACTGGAAGTATCCTAAGCCACTGGGCTGGCAGAGTTTCTGTGTCCCACTGGTCCCAGTTACTCCCTGTGTTGGGACAGATGTTATGTCCTCCTCACCTCTGATCCTGGGTGTGTTTGAGTGCCTGGGGAGTGGGGCTTCCTCTGGGTGTTCTGTTTTCCCTCTTTTAATTTGATTATTTATTTTACATATTTTCTTGGGTGTAGTAAACCTCTTTAGGTTGCCATTTTCTTTCTAGCACTTTCTGTGGGGAAGAATTTGTAGACAGATATTGCTTAAATTTGGTTTTATCATGGAATATCTTTTTCATCTCTTGTGATGGAATGTTTTGCTGGCTAGAATAGTCTGGCCTAGCACTCATGACCTCTTGGTGTCTGCAGCACATCGGTCCAGGCTCTTCTGGACTTTACAATCTTCATTGAGAAATCAGGTTTAATTCTAATACGTCTATCTTTATGTATTGCTAGTTCTTTTTCCCTTGCAGCTTTAAATATTCTTTCTTTGATTTTTATGTTTGGTGTTTTCATAATTGTGTGTCAAGGATACTTTCTTTTCTGGTCCAGCCTATTTGGTGTTCTATATGCTTCTTTTGCCTTGATAGGCATCTCCTTCTTTAGATTAGAAAAGTTTTCTTCTATGATTTGTTAAAAACTTTGTTTATTTTTGACTTGAGTTTTTCTCCTTCTTGTATTTACATTTTCTTAGATATCCTGGGTGTTTTTTTGGGGGGTAGGATTTATTTATATTTAAATTTTTTGATTGAGGTATCCATGTTTCTATTGTGTCTTCAGTGCATGAGACCCTGTCTTCCATCTCTTGTATTGTGTTGGTGAGACTTACCTCTGTCGTTTCTGTTTGGGTTCCTAAATTTTTCATTTCTAGGTTTCTCTTAGTTTGGGTTTCCTTTATTGAATATATTTCAACTTTCAGGTCTTCAATGCTTTCTTTTTTCTTTTTTCCCTTCCACTATTTGTTTCTGTTTTCAGAGATTTATTTAAGAGATTTGTTCATTTCCTTTTCAGTGATGTCTATCAATTTTATAAAGGCTATTGTAAGGTGGTTGTTGGATTTTTTGTTGTTGTTGTTGTGTTTTATGTTCTGTTTTTGTTTTTTGTTTTTTGCCCTTAGCTATGTTGTGATACCTAGGGCCTATTGTGGTAGTGTTACTTGGCTCTAGTGGAAACATCTTAATTCTAGCTTTTCTTATTGTGTTTTTATGCTGGGGTCTAGGCATTTGGGTTTGGGAATATTGTAATTCTAGGTGCTGCTATCTGGTCTTTCTTTGGTAGGAGTTTTGTTCTTTGGTTTTCATTTTTTCCCATGCTTCCTAGGAGAATGCATGACTGTATCTTGCCTGGTAGGGAATTCTTCTGGGGTTCTGACAGGTGTGGCCACTGGAGTTCCAGGTAAAAGGTGATTCAGGGTATTGGGAGCTGACACTTTGGAATGGAGATGGTCTTCTTGGGGGTGTTGTGGGGTTCATAGATAGGAGGAAATTATAGGATTCCATTAGGACTTGTTTCTTCCCCTGAAAATGGAGGAGAAAGTGAGAAGGGTTCCAGCTGAAGGTTTTCTACAGAGCAGCATATGAGACTAGTAGATTGGCGTTGGAGGAACAGAGGAAGAGGTGAAAATCTGTAGTTACCCTACTTGCCTCCTTGGCCAGAGTCACATGGGAATTACCATAGAGTGCCTGTTAAAGTTGGGGACAGTGGAAAGCAATGTGTGAAGGGAAGGAAATTTTGAGGAGAAGATCTTTGTGATTCACTGGAGATGTGGGTGGGGGAAGGGAGACTGCAGCAGATGTTCTGCTGCAGATCTGGAAATGAGACAGGATTTGGAGGAGCAGAAGGAGAGGTGGAGATCTGCAATCAGCCTACCTGCTTCCCTGGCTAGAGTGCCCTGTGGGATCCCAAGGAGTGTCTGATGCATTTGGATAAAGCAACAAGTCAGGAGAGGGATGTTAGGAGGGGATATATGGGATCCACTAGAGATGGGGTCAAGGAGAGAGGAAGGCCATACAGGTGTTCTGCTGTTGAGTTGGAGATGAATCTAGGGGATTAAATTTGGAGGAACTGAGGGAGGGGTGAAGATCTGCAGTAAGCATACCTACTTCTCTGTCTAGCATCAATGTAGAAGTTCTTATTACTCCAAACAGTCCCCATACACTCTGTGCTTCACCTGAGCATCTTCTCAGCCTAAACCCTGGCAACAATTGTTGTTAATGATCCAATGTTTTGATATTCCCAGGATGTCATATAATTGGGCATAGATAGGATATAATATTTGTGATTTACTCCTTTCACTTATAAATGTATACTTAAATTCTTGTATGTCTCTTCATGACTTGTTTCTTTTCAGGGCTGAGGACAATTTTTTTTTTGTCTAAATGTGCCATAGTTTATTATTTGTTTCTGGAGTTTTCATGTTAAAACCCTAGACTCTGGGAGTCCTAATAAAATTAGCTCAGCCATTCATTCCCACAGGCCAATTAAATAGACAAATGGTGAGAACAGAGAAAATTTAATAAATGTGGGCACCTTGTGGGTAAGGGACTCCGTGAATCCAACATCCTCTTTAAAATATGTACCTGAGTTTTAGCTTTCAAGAAAACTGGAGTTGGCAGGAAGAGGGAATGCCAAATGAACCAGGCTTGGGAAAATGAGGTCAGCTTCATCTGTAAGATATCAGCTACTTTTTGCTTACATAAATGTTTTTGAAAAGAGCCTTGATTTATGACTCTCTTTGTTCTGTTAACTATAAAAACTCTATAAAAAATGTCAGCTCTTGCTCTGCGAGATGTGTTGAAGTTCTTCTTTCTTTAGGGATTAACTTGGAATACTTAGGGATTAACTTGTTTGTGGATGATCTTTTGATGGGACAATCTGTCTACAAGATCCTGCTGTTCTTGGAATTCGGATGAATGAAAGCTGAGGGCAATGACTAGAGTCTGACACTGTGCTTTGGAGATTTAGAAGGGAACATTGTAAAAGGTGATAGTGACATACAACTTATTCTGATTTTTTGCACCTAAAGCCTTGAAGAGGGATGAACTAGGTTAGTTCTCACTGATTGTTTGAAACAGCTTAGTTAACTTGCATATTTTCAGAGTTTAGCAGTCATCCATGCCAAGTCCTACAGCTCTCATCTCAGGGGATAAGAGATAGTTTATTATGAAACCAGATACCTGTAACAATGGCTCACCATCACAAATTCAGGTTATCTCAAATTCCAGCTTCCAAGTAGTAACAGTTTCATGAAGTTTTCATAGTTAACAGAACAAAGATAGTCATAAATCAAGGATCTTGTCAGATACATTATGAAAGCAAGAAGTAGTGGTTACAGCAAAGCTGAAGAAATCTCAGCTAAAGATCTCAAGGCTTTTGATGACAGCCTTAGCTTTTTGGTTGGTGATTAATACATTATCCAAAGTTTTGTCTGTTAGACATAAGATGTTGAGTTTTACCTAGAGGTAGATAAGCAGTGATTCTTTAGGGCCCTAAAGATATATAAGGTAATTGTAACTAGGCTCTGGACCAGCAACATTTCAGTATCTCCACAGTGATGGAAGCTCTTTTAGTAAGTTCAAAAATTAGGACACATTTAGGAGGTTAAAATGTGAAATAATGGCTTTGTTTGATGGTTTGTATATGCTTGGCCCAGGAATTGGCACTATTAGGAGCTGTGGCCTTGTTGGAGTAGGTGTACTTTAATACCCTTGTCCAATCTGCCTAGAAGCCAGCTTTCATTTGTTTGCCTTCAGAATAAGATGTAGAACTCTCAGGTCTTCCTACATCAGGCCTGCCTGGATGCTGCCATTGTTCTCACTTTGATGATAATGGATTGTACTTCTGAACTTGTAAGCAAGTCCCAATTAAATGTTGTCCTGTACAAGACTTGCCTTGGCTATGGTGTCTGTACACAGCAGTAAAACCCTAAGACAGTTTGCAATGGTAAGAGTCAAACCTTGGGGCTTCTTTATTTTAGGCAAGAGCCGTGCTATTGAGCTATATCAACTTAGCCCAAATGGTAAATTTCCTCTTAAAACTATGTGACTAATGAGAAAACAAGTGACATATAAATCAGAAAGGTCTATATTAAAAAGAACTTTAAATTTGGTATTGAAAATACTGCCTTATATAAAAAGAATCCAGAGACTTTGTAGGAATAGCAAGAAAATGAAAATTAAGTAAGGTAGATTCTGGGCAAGTCTCAAACCCATGTAGGGCATTAAACTTTATCCTATAGATTACAGTTCATGTAACATGAATACAATGATTCCTAAATTGCTTATTAAATGTGAGTTCTTACTACAGTGAAAGCTGGTGCTGGTGACAATAGGAATTACTTTTTAAAACAAATCCTATATGTTTTCTAACACAATAAAAATATGGTTTGTGGGTAAGAGTATAATTTTGACATCTATACTTAATTTGCTCACATCTAAATCCTCCTTAGATTGTCAACTAATGCAATAAAAATTGTTCATTGAATAAAAAAAATTAGTTATTTGAAAATTGTGTACAATCTATTTTGATTGTATACCCCCAATTCCTCCTTGATCCATCATCTTCTTTTGTGTCTTTTTTTCCTTTCAAAACATGAAAAAGAAATATAAAATGTAGAAAAACACCAAGTCCAATTTATTCTGCCCATCTACTTGTGGATGTTTGGCTTTCTTTTGAAGCATGGCTCATCTTTCAGGGACAGATCCTTGAAGAAAAAGCACTATGGCTTTCCTAGTAGTAGTCAGTTGCCAGTAGGTCCTCAGCTAGGGGTGGAGCTTTGTAGTACCTCCTCATCCTTGATGTTTCAGCCATTTAATCAGCCTTATAGAAGGTTCAGTGTAAAGTGTACTTTCTTTCTGGGAACTCTTATTCTTACAGGTGACCTACTCAAAGGAATCTAAACACATACAAAATGATACCCCAGACTCCATCCTGCTCCTAGTTACCCTACAGGTCAGGTGAGAAGTCTCTGCTTTTCAGCAAAAGCCTTAAATATTAGTTTTATATTTATCTACTAAGTGTCTTGATTTTGTTCAAGTCATGGAAACTTTATATAAAGCTGCTGTAAAAATTGATGTGCATTTTTTTCCTGCTTCTTTGAGTGGACACCTATGGGCAAGATGGCCAGTGTATTCAGGAAGAATGTATGTTTAGCTGGGAAACTGTCAAACTGCTTGCCAAATTGTACCATTTAAGGAGACATCAGTGAATGGACATATAAGCTGCTGTATATTCTTTGAAAGATATGAAATTATCATTATCCTAAAATTTGACTAGTATGCATGTATAGTTATAACAATGGCTCCTTTGAATCTACCCTTCATAGTCCATCCACCTCTCCCTTCCCAAAACTCATTGGATATAGAAAAGGTCTACCAAGATTTTGTAAGGTCCAATATTACAATTCCAGCCCAGACTGCTGCGCAGGCCACAGTACCAGCAGAAATAAATCTCTTCTCTCCTCAGTCTTAAAAGAGGCTGACAGGCTGACAGGCACCCTACCTAGATCTTGCCACTGAGTCTGTAAGTTCCTGACAGGCTCCCTTTGCACCTGCATTTTTCAAGTGAGATTGCCAGTCTCAGAACATCAAAGGACTGCCAGTTTTTGTCTCTTCCCTGCTACCAGCTGGGGTATCAGAGTCAGGCTGGTGGAGCTACTTGTGGTAAAATTGTCTCTCTTCCCAAGAGAACTAAAGGAGAGGCACATACTCCTGATGAACATGAACTCATCAAAGTCCCTGACATGTTGTTATCTGTGTGACCATGGCATGAATCACCATTCTAATAAAGTTTTCAACCTCAGAAATTCATCTCAAACAATTCATCTATACAATAATCTCTCTTAAACAATTCACCCAAGACCTTTCATCTACCCTGCTTAGACTATAGCTCCACTGTTTTCCCACAAAGCCTTACATGCTCACCTTTCCTCCAAGAAGGAAATATGAGGAGCTAGTCCTTTTATTTTTAGGGGGGGGGGGTGACAGGGGAGACAGTGAATCTACCTAGATCTTTTCATCAACTCTTATATCCTGAAATTTGACCCTTTGAAAGGTGGTAAGAAGCCAATAATTTTGATCTTGGAAATTTAGAGGTGTCCTCATTTGTCAAATCAGGATCAATTAGCTAAAAGTTAAAAGTTATTACCAGGCCAGAATTGAGACAAAGATTTTAATTATCATTATATACTAAAGGAGAAAGAGAAACAGTAGACAAATTTTTAGAAATATGCCTAAGAGTAGACTGGGTATATTTTGACAATACTTAAGGTCTACTTAGTTTTATCTGACACACAGGAATATGTGCATTTCACTTTGTGTTAAATAGTACATTTTACAGTGACATTTATACTGGCTGAGACTGGCCAGTTATGGTGATGTATCTAGCATGAGTCATTTGAAGTTAGGCTCTAATCATTTGATACCACGTATCATTTATTCACTCTCCTAACTGTCAAGGTAGAATTGTTAAAGCACTTTTTGGCCTTTTGTATCTATACTATTATTTTAGTATCTGAAGGTTTTATCCTTTTGGTTCATGTATTATTCTTTCCAGTAGTTTTTGTTGTAGTTGATTTGTTTTGTTTTTGTTTTTTTTTTTCTGTAGAGAACTTAGCATATTACTCATAGTTAAACATAGATGGTCAGCTTTTTGCTATTTCACAATGATGTCACAGTTTACTGAATAGCAATAAAATGACAAGCTAAATTAATTTCACTGGCACCTAATTTACCACCCAACCACCATTTTCCTTGAAAGTGTGACAGCTGGCATTTACAAGTTTTTTATTTCAGTGTTAATTACTGGCATTAGCTTATAGATAACAAATTACATTTCACACACAAATTCATAGTATTCATAGTTGTGCATGGTACAGAATGGTTGCAAAAGTGTTAAAGAGGCCACAAGTTCAAAGATATGGAAGGTAGGGCAGAGAGCTTATTCAGTTGCAGAGAATTATTGGAACTGATTAGATATTAACAAGCATGAAAACATAATATTATGGAAAAACCCTTTACACTCAAAGAGACTGGCACTTTTGCTGGACCTCGTAGCCAACTAATATACCTTGAGGTCACTTAAGACTGCTAGTCTATTGTGTACTCACCCTGTTCCTTTAACCTGCTTTAAAGAGGACAACACAACAACAAACCAACCTTGTATTAGATTTCACATGTAATCGATGTTTGCTGCATATGATAATGCATAACTGTAATCTTGAACTATGTATTCTACCTGTTGTGGCCTCTCGATATTCTCTGCCTCCATCTCCAGTGTATTACCCAGACATTCTCCTTCAACCTTCCTTTCTACTCATCCTGTTATCTTATCCCCTGAATCCAGCAGGCATTTTTCAGGAATCTGCCAGCCAAGCCTGCCAGAGAAATAAGTAGACAGTAAAACAGGTAGGCAAACTTCATATCTGCACTCTCACAACCTCCAAACAACTCAGGTTATTCTCCACAAACAGACAACAAAGCCTTGTTGCTGAAGGCAACACATATACAACATGGGGAAGTTGAGCTGTTACTTACTTCATCCCCATTGCCTAGCCTCTTTGGTACAGAAATATACACTGGAAGCTACCAAAGGAGAAGACAAATCCAACTATAAATTCTTTGATCTACAATGATGCTCTGCCTACAAGATATGCTAGGGTAATATTGGTATAATGCTCATAAAAGTAACCAACCAATTTCTAATTTGACTTAAGGTTTACTCCATGAGATGGAATCCATACCCAACACTGCTTGGGTTACTTGGGCTAGAGTGCCCAGAGACCTATAGTAAGACCAAGTACGACTGAACTTTGAAAAAATAACTTCAAATGATATTCTTCTATATGTATAATCACTACCTTGCTCAGGCCTTATCAGAGAAGATTCCTTATGAAGCATATGGGAACAAATACAGAGACCCTCAGCCAGCCATTGTGTAGAGTCAGAGAACAGTTAGCCACATATGTGATGTCTCCATCAAATCCTTCTCCTCAGAGATCAGGGAACCCTGAAGAAGAGGATGTGAAAAAAGTGTAGTAGCCAGTTGGGATGGAGGAAAATAGGAATACAAAAACCTCTAAATCAACAAGGTAGACTTTCATGTGTACTCACAGAGACATGAGGCACCATGCACATGGCCTTTTCAGATCTGTACCACATGGAATCCTAGAGCTGAAAGGAGAAGTAGACACATGCCCTTGTTCCTAATCCAGAGCCATTCTCCAGTTGATACTTCCAAACGAAAAGTCACTCTTAAGGGCTGACATAAACAAACTGAACAGCATCTCTGGAGGTTTCTAGTCTCATAATGCCATATTGGGACTTTTTAGATCTTATTTTTATTATATATATTATATATATGTACACACACACACACACACACATACTTCTTTTTCTTAATCCTACATGGTTCTTTGTGTATATATTATGGTTTCCAGTTTAGGGAATGCCTGAGTGTGCAAATGAATGGTTCTCTGAGTCTGTATCTGTTGCATGTGTCTTTCATGGGCTTTTTTTCTCTGTTTATTTTTTTCTTCTTTTGATTTATTGTTATTTGTTTTGTCTTACTGCATTTTGTTATTATTCATTAGAAGCCCCCCTTTTTTTAACTAATAAGAGACAGAAGGGAGTAGATATGGGTGAGGCAGAATATGGGAAGGAACTGGGAGGAGTAAAGGAAAGGGAAAACATAATCAGGATATATTATGTAAGAAAAAGTATTTTCAATAAAATAAAAAAGAAAGAAGGAACAATCATCTTTGTAAAACTAGAGGCAGATGGGAAGCTCACTCTCACAAGTCTTCCAGAAATGTGTCAGTCACTGATGATGGGTTTCTGTAGTCTAGTGTTCTGTTGGGTTTCTGTAGTCTAGTGTTCTGTCGTGTCAGCCACTGGTGATGGGTTTCTGTAGTCTAGTGTTCTGTTGGCCTTTAGACCTGGCAGGCAGATGCTGGCTGTACTTTCACAGATGTAATTTTCTCTTCAGGCATGTATGGGGCTGGGGGACAGCCGTCCTGTGATCACAGTTCAATGACACATCCAAAAGTGATACTGCATGTTTTACACACATTTCTGGAAGACTTGTGAGAGTGAGCTTCCCATCTGCCTCTAGTTTTACAAAGATGATTGTTCCTTCTTTCTTTTTTATTTTATTGAAAATACTTTTTCTTACATAATATATCCTGATATACACTTTATATATTTCACCTCAAAATGACCTGGAGACAGATGTTTAGGTTACCCCAAATTTCATGTTCCAATAAGGAACAATCTCACAAACTTCCTTTTGTAACACAAGAAAGAAAAGTTGTAAATTAAGAAGACCCATTTACAATATATTTGTGAGTACATCAGATATGTATATTACATCAAGATACAGAGAGCTCATCAGTAGGCCTGAGATGCTATTTGATCCCATTCTTAGTCTTTTGATTAGTGGACAATAGGGTTTTGTTAAGACAATGCATTCTAAATATTTGTATCTGTTTATTAGGATGGTGGGTCCAAGTATTCACAGGATGCTAAGTCAAACACAGTGGAGATCAGCCATGGCTCTTCAGAAGGCTAAGGATCACTTGAGATAATAGTTAAACTCTGGCATTATTACATTTCAATCTTTCTCTGAAGTTTTAATTGGTCAATCTGCCCTTTCAGACATGGCTTCTTTTCAGGGATACTTATTCAAATAGGCAGGCCTCTAACATTTAACTGTAATATCGACAGTATTTTTATTTTGCTGAATAATTACTATGTTCACCTAGTGTTACAACAAACCCAAACTGGAACTGTCACTTTTTTGTTTAGCAAGTTCATTTCTTCAATTTACTGCTGATTAAACAAAACTAAGTAACAAATGAAGCACAGTCTTTCCATGGGTGTCCTAATCAGCACACCCGTGAGGGTGGTTCATTATGAACAAGCAGAATAACCTAAGGTGACAGGATTCACAAATATTGTGCTTATTTTTCTTTTGGGGATGTTCTTACCCCACTTCTTTATCACTGTTCCCAACCTTGATATTCTCTAGCACATTTATTCCATGAAGACTTCCTCAATGTCATGGTTTTCTTCTGTTTGAAAAAAATCAGAGAAATGTGTGACTAGTGTCTCTATTTTTTTCTTTATTTTTTTCTATTTTTTTCTTTAATCATGTATTTCTTGTTTAGGATATATGGATTGCCTTCATAGATTTCCTTCTGGTATAATTGATTCTTAAAGATTATGGGTTAGTGTGGATATACTCCTAGTGTGGATATACTTACAGGAAGAAATTAGAAAAAGGGATTTAGAGCATACTCAAGAGGGACTTTTGTATTAAATCATGGACATCAAATCATTTTGAGAATCATGATTAAATTACCATTGACTCACTTAACTATTCACATGTGAAGCTTATAGATATGCATCATGTGCTCTATTTGCCTTCTAATTCAGCCCCTTGAGGATAATGTGAGAGTGGTACTGTGACTGTAAATTCCAGTGTAATAAGGAATGAAACTACAAGCAGGAATACAGTGCTCTAGCTTCCATATATAAGGAAAGCCCTGATAATGACTGTTAACATACAAGAAGGACTGGGGCAAGTTAGGGAAGAGGGAAAACACTGACTTATTAAATTCATTACCTCAGTTGTGGGAACAGAAGATAGGGGAACTGAAGGAATGGGGTGGGGAAGGGAGGATTACTGTTTAAGCAACAGAATGTATACTTTTCAGTAATTGATTTATTTATTCACTTTATATTGAGATTGCAGCATCCCTCTGGAGAATGTACATTAACATCTTTTATATGACGTTTGTAAGCCAGATGGCATAAAGATTGAGTTTTTAAGGCTTTCATGTGTATATCTCTGTTATTGGATGCAATTTGTTCCTTTGGGTTTTATCAAGTTCAAATTGTGCATCTCTCAGAAAAGATATAAAAACAACAACAAAAACAAACAAACAAAAGAAAACACCACTTTCCTTCTTTCTGATACATCTCTATATATCTCTCAAATGGCAGCCTAGGCTTCTTGGGTAAGGTAAACCATTTCTAAAAAGAAAATTTTCTCAGTTTGGCATTTGAATTGCCTTTTAGCTTGGTGATAGCAAGTACCTAATATTGTCTCGTCTTTCTGTTTTACCCTAAGAAAAAAGACAGTTGTTAATCCCACATTTCTCTGGTCACTACTAGCTATAGATCAGTAACTTCCATATGTGGAATATGTTATATTCAGCTTCATAGCCCACCACAATCCCAAAGAAAACTGGGACATAAAAATTGGTAAAAATAACCAGTTTTATCACAGGTTGGACAAACAGAAGTGATCTCTTAATTTTTATTTCTTCCATTTCTTGTAGAGACATAATTATAAAAGGCAAGAGTGGAGACCTGGTGGAGAGAGTTTCTTGGACTTCTGCTGGAGGCATGACTTTTCCCATACTGTGCCTAACTGGCAGCTTCCATTTTCAGCATAGGATGTCCACCATATGTTCACACTTTCCCCTTTTCTTGCCCATTTCTCAACGTTGAGAGATTTGAGGAAGTGTGCTAATGCTGAACTAGTACGAAAGCTCTGAAATATGCCTGTGTCTCAAAAAAATATCAAAGGACAATGTAAGTAGGAGCAATAACAGTACCAAAAGCTAGAAAACCTTTTCTTTATAAGTTCCAGCTTTAGTTACTCTTGAAAGGCTGGAACAAATGAGTCTAATTTTTGTTGACTTTTCTGTAGTTGAGGCTAGTCTTAAACTCAAGATTCTCTGGCCTTGCCATTATGTCTGCTATGACGACAACATCCTTTGTCTATATACAAATATGAAGAAAACGATCCATTATCCTGTGGTTTGTTCTAAATTGTCCCCATTGCAGAGATAAAATTTTTTGATCTAATCCCATGTTGGAATGAATTGGCAAGCATGAAGTCAGTGCCAACCAAAAGCTACTGCTAAGTTTAAAAGTAAGGCCAAGGTTACCTGGAGTCTATTATAAGTTTTAGAATAGTGAGCTTCAGAAGTGGAAAATTCCTTGGACATTTCCATGATCGACATAGTTCTTTGTGTTCAGATCCATTTATATATTTCTTTTATAAGTTTCAAGGGGGATGAATCTTCCAGTGTCTGTGTAATAAGTAATCATCATACTAATAATGAACACATAGATTTCTAGGATATATATGTATATATATATATATATATATATATATATATATATATATATATATATATATAAAATTTACAATTATAAGAAAGTAAAAATGAGTCAGGAAAATTTGACATTTTATATATAGGACTTCTATGATATACATAAAGAAATCAAAGAGTTCCAGTTTGCCACAGCTCTCCATACCCAAATACTGCTGGGAGAAAACTGGTCTCCTAGGAGTGCTGATAGGCCCATGAGCACAGGTAAGACCACCACTTTTGCTCTGAGGGTCCTGCCAAAAACCATCAGGACACAGGAACCTAGAGGCAGCCTGGGACAGGATTCTTTTGGTTTCTCTCTCTGCCCAGAGCTGACCCTGTGCAACAGTTCTCCATACCCAAATACCTCCAGGAGAGAGCTGATCACCCAGGAATGCTGACAGACCTGTGAGCACAGGTAAGATCACAACTTCTGTTCAAATTCCTGGTCCAAGAGTGACCTTCCCAGACCATTAGGACTCAAGACCAAGGAACAGCTGGTGACAGGATCCTTCCAGTTTCCATCTGTGTCCCAGAGCTGACCCTGTGCCACAGCTCTCCATAACCAAATTCTTCCAAGAGAGAGATAGTCTCCCAGGAGAGCTGACACACAGGTTTACAGGAGGGACAAGCCACAGTAAGAGAGAGCAAGACTGGCTAACAACATAGATAATCAGATGGCAAGAGGAAAGGGTAAAAATATAAGCCACAGAAACCATGGCTATTTGGCATCATCAGAACCCAGTTCTCCCACAGCAGCAAGCCCTGGATACCCCAATACACCATAAAAGCAAGACTCTGATTTAAAATCAAATCTCATGATGATGATAGAGGACTTTAAGAAGGACATAAATAACTCCCTTAAAGAAATACAGGATGCCACGGACTGGGTTTGCTGCGGGGACCATTCGACGGATGACAGAGTCGACACAAGGAAGTGTTGAGTCTGAGTGTATTTCTCAAAAATACAAAAGAGAAATGAGAAATCTGGCAGCTCAGCAGTTGAGGTACATCTGAGGCCACCTGAAACACACTGAGTCTAAAGTAGCCACCTCTTCTGGATAGGCGCTCCACTCTCTGGCTCGAGTGCTCTGGGCCCAGGGCGGGGGGTTGGGGGGGATGCTGCGGACCACATGAGTCTTTAAGCTCAAATGCTCTGTCTTGAATCTGAATATATGAGTCTGTGCACAAAGTGAAAACCAGGCTTATGTAGTATACAGAAAATAGGGCAGATGACAAAAGTCACGTAGGCAGGTAAGCGCCACATCAAAGTCAGTAAGATCAGACAGCAAGACAGAAGTCACATAGGCAAGTGAGAGTCACATCAAGATCGGTAAGATCAGGCATCTAGGTGCAAAGCAGAAGAACAGTGGTGCCCTTCCCGGTGGGGCTATCTTGAAAGTCCCAATCTAATTCTCTGGGTTTGTTGGAGGCAAGCACCAGGAAGTCCAAACCTAGCAGTTCCTGAGAATGCCCTAAAGTGAGGGAAGCCCTTCAATTACTCTCTGGTATGTAAAACAATCCTGTCTTCTGTGGGACTGCTCTGAGAATTCTAACTATGTTTATAGTTAGCAGTAGTGCCTGACCTCTGTTCCTAACTCTGAGGATACCCTGTCTGATAAGGCAGTTTCCTTGTGAGAAATTCCAAGCTAAGGACGGCTTGGTAATAAATTAAGATATATTGGAACATTGTGCTGGTCAGGGAACAACTTTTAATCTTAGTTTTAGCTATTTACAAATCATTTCTTGGGGCACCTTTATGCCTGAATAAAGCATGCTGAGTATTGAAAAGACTAATCTGGAACACATCTGAGTTAGGAGATTCCAGCAACTGAATGAATACCCAGGAGGCAAACTCCCTTTGAAGGCGCATGCCTCTGGTCCATGATCAGGCCTTCAAGCCTGACACTGCAGACTTTACTAGAGTAGACGAGTGGACGTAGCAACAGGAGAACATAGGTAAATAGCTATAAACTCTTAAAGAAGAAACACAAAAGTTCCTTAAAGAAATACAGAAAAGCATAACCAAACAGGTGAAGGAATTGAACAGAACCATCCAGGATCTAAAAATGGAAATAGAAACAATAAAGAAATCACAAAGGGAGACAATCCTGCATATAGAAAACCCAGGAAAGAGAACAGGAGTCATAGATGTAAGCATCACCAGAAAAATACAAGAGATAGAAGAGAGAATCTCAGGTGCAGAAGATACCATAGAAAACATTGACACAACAGTCAAAGATAATGCAAAATGGAAAAAGCTCAACCTAAAACATCCAGGAAATCCAGGACAAAATGAGAAGACCAAACCTAAGGATAATAGGTATAGAAGAGAACAAATATTCCCAACTTAAAGGACCAGTAAATATCTTCAACAAAATTATAGAAGAAAACTTCCCAAACCTAAAAAAAGAGATGCCCATGAACATACAAGAAACCTACAAAACTCCAAATAGATTGGGCTAGAACAGAAATTCCTCCTATAAGGTAATAGTGAAAACAACAAATGAATAAAACAAAGAAAGACTATTAAAAGCAGTAAGGGAAAAAGGTCAAGTAACATAGAAAAGTAGGCCTAACAGAATTACACTAGACTTCTCACCAGAGACTATGAAAGCCAAAATGTGCTGGGCAGGTATCATACAGCAAAGCTCTCAATTACCATAGTTGGAGAAACCAAAATATTCTGTGACAAAACTAAATTTACACAGTATCTGTCCACAAATCCAGCCCTACAAAGGATAATAGATGGAAAACACCAATACAAGGAGGGAAACTACACCCTAGGAAAAGAAAGAAAGTAATCTTTCAACAAACCCAAAAGAAGATAGCCACACGAACATAATTCCACCTCTAACAACAAAAATAACAGGAAGCAACAACTACTATTCCTTAATATTTCTTAACATCAATGGATTCAATTCTGAAATAAAAAGACATAGATTAACAGACTGGATATGCAAACAGGACCCATCATTTTGCTGCATATAGGAAATGCACATCAGTGACAAAGACAGAGTCAGTGTAAAGAACTTGAAAGCAATTTCCCAAGCAAATGGTCCCAAGAAAAAAGCTGGAGTAGCCATTCTAATATTGAATAAAACCGACTTTCAAACAAAAATTATCAAAAAACATAATGAAAGACACTTCATACTCATCAAAGGAAAAATCTACCAAGAATCACTCTCAATTCTGAACATCTATGCTCCAAATACAAGGGCACCCACATTCAAAAAAGAAACTTTTCTAAAGCTCAAAGCACACATTGCACCTCACACAATAATAGTGGGAGACTTCAACACCACTCTCTTATTAATGGACAGTACAGAAACTAAACAGAGACACAGTGAAACTAACAGAAGTTATGGGCCAAACAGTTTTAACAGATATCTACAGAACATTTCATCTTAACACAAAAGAATATACCTTCTTCTCAGCACCTCATGGTACCTTTTCCAAAATTGACCATATAATCAGTCACAAAACAGGCCACAATAGACACAAGAAGATGGAAATAATCCCATGCACTCTATCAGATTACCACTGACTAAGGCTGTTTTTCAATAACAACAAAAACAACAGAAAGCCCACATACACATGGGAGCTGAACAGTGCCCTACTCAATGATAACTTGGTCAAGGAAGAAATAAAGAAAGAAATTAAAGACTTTTTAGAATTCAATGAAAATGAAAGCATAATATACCCAAATTTATGGGGTACAATGAAAGCAGTGCTAAGAGGAAAACTCATAGCTCTGAGTGCCTCCAAAAAGAAACTGGGGAGACCATACACTAGCAACGTGACAGTACACCTGAAAGCTCTAGAATAAAATGAAGCAAATACACACAAGAAATAGATGGCAGGAAATAATCAAACTCAGGGTTGAAATCAACCAAGGAGACACAAAAAGAACTATACAAAGAATCAACATGACCAGGAGCTAGTTCTTTGAGAAAATTAATAAGATAGATAAACCCTTAGCCAGACTAACCAGAGGGCACAGAGACAGTATCCTAATTAACAAAGTCAGAAATGAAAAGGGAGATATAGCAACAGAAACTGAGGAAATTAAAAAAATCATCAGATCCTACTACAAAAGCCTATTCTCAACAAAACTGGAAAATCTGGATGAAATGCACAATTTCATACCAAACTAGACTCATACCAAACACCAAAGTTAAATCAGGATCAGATAAACCATCTAAACAGACCTATAGCCCCTAAAGAAATAGAAGTAGTCATTAAAAGTCTTCCAACCAAAAAAGCCCAATACCAGATGGGTTCAGTGCAGAATTCTATCAGACCTTCAAAAAAGACCTAATACTAATACTCCTAAACTATTCCACAAAATAGAAACAGAAGGAACACTACCTAATTTGTTCCATGAAGCCACAGATATGCTGATACCAAAACCACAAAGACCCAACAAAGAAAGAGAACTTTAGACCAATTTTCGTTATGAATATTGATGTAAAAATACTCAGTAAACCAAATCCAAGAACACATCAAAATGACCATTCACTGCAATCACAGAGGCTTCATCTCAGGAGGAAGGGGCCAATGCAGAGATTGTTCAATATATGGATATCCACCAACATAATCTACTATATAAACAAACAAAAAAACCCCACACATTATCATTTCATTAGATGCTGAAAGCATCTGACAAAATTCAACATCCCTCCACATTAAGAGTCTTAGAAAATTCAGGAATTCACAGCCCGTACCTAGACATAGTAAAAGCAATATACAGCAAACCATTAGCCAACATCAAACTAAATGGAGAGAAACTTGAAGCAATCCCACCAAAATCATCAAATGCACCCTAGGGACTAGACAAGGCTGTTTCCCTATCTATTCAATATAGTACTCCTCCACTCTTTTCCTATCTATTCAATATAGTACTCCTCCACTCTTTTCCTATCTATTCAATATAGTACTTGACCTTCTAATCAGTGCAATTAGACAACAAAAGGAGGTCAAATGGATACTCCCAAAGAGTACACATAGAGGGACCCATGGCTCTGGCCAGATATGTTGAGAAGGATGGTGTTGTTGGACATTAGTGCGAGGTTCTGTGGGGGTTTGATGCCCCAGTTTAGGGTAATGCCAGAGCGGGAAGGCAGGAGTGGGTGGGTGAGTATGTAAGCAACCTCATAGAGGCAGGAGGAATGGGATGGGATAGGGAGTTTCCAGAGGGGTGACCTGAAAAGGGGATAATATTTTAAATGTAAATAAAGAAAATATCCAATAAAAGAAAAAAAAAGAAATCAAAGGTTCAAGTAAACATGTTCATTGATTGAAAAAAAATACAGAGTAAATATGTTAAACATCCTTAATGATTTCACAGAATTGGTTAAAGTTCTATCAAAATCAGAGCAAGGTTTATTTTAATTATATATAAGATTGTGTTAAAAATCATATGGAAACCTAGAGATCCTAAGCTAAAACAATCCTTTCTATATTTTGTTTTAAGATAGGGTTTCTCTGTGTAGTCCTGGCTGTCTTGGACCTTGTTTGGTAGACCAAGCTTGCTTACCTAGAACTCAGAAATCTTCCTATCTATGTCTCCTGACTGTTGAGATTAAAGGCATGTATCATCATCCCTGGCTCTAGTTAAAGCAATCTTGACAAAAGCAATATAAAATTTATATATATATGATTTCAAGTTATTGATTCAATATATTATATTATTGAGTATATACACAATAATATAATATATTTGTAATTAT
>NW_022196896.1:16140017-16158413 GCF_008632895.1 Mastomys coucha
TATATATTATAATATTCAATTTATTGATTGAATATATATTCATTTTATACACACACATGCATATGACATTCATTATATAGAGTAATTGCTTTGAGTATGTTGTATTGTCATTCTAAAGCAAAGGAACATATCTTCTTGTCAGAACTTCATGGTACCTTCTCCAAAATTGACCATATAATTGGTCACAAAACAGGCCTCAGCAGATACAAGAAGACTGAAATAATTCCATGCACCCTATCAGATCACCCCGGACTAAGGCTGGTCTTAAATTCCAACAAAAACAACAGAAAACACACATGCACATGGAAGCTAAACAACACTCAACTCGAAGATAACTTGGTCAAGGAAGAAATAAAGAAATTGAAGACTTTTTAGAATTTAATGAAAATGAAGACACATCAACCCAAAACTCACGGGACACAATGAAAGCTGTGGTGAGAGAAAAACTCAGCTCTAAGTGTCTCCAAAAAGAAACTGGAGAGAGCTTACACTAGCAGCTTGACAGCACACCTAAAAGCTCTAGAACAAAAGGAAGCAAATACACCCAAGGGGAGTAGAAGGCAGGAAATAATCAAACTCAGGGCTGAAATCAACCAAGTAGAAACAAAAAGAACCTATACAAAGAATCAACCAAACCAGGAGCTGGCTCTTTGAGAAAATGAACAAGATAGATAAACCCTTACCCAGACTAATCAGAGGGCACAGAGACAGTATCCAAATTAATAAAATCAAACATGAAAAGGGAGACATAGAAAACATTGAGATCCACAAAAATCATAAGATCCTACAAAAAAAAGTTTATATTTAACTAAACTGGAAAATCTGCATAAATGGACAATTTTCTAGACAGATACCAGGTGCTAAAGTTAAAGCAGGATCAGATAAACCATCTAAACAGTCTCATAAGCCCTAAAGAAGTAGAAGCAATCATTAATAGAATCCCAACCTAAAAAAGCCCAGGATCAGATGGATTAAGTGGACAATTCTATCAGACTCAAAGAAAAAACCCACATGATCATTTCATTGGATACTGAAAAGGAATTTGATAAAATTCAGCATCCCTTGGAAAGACTAGGAATTCAAGGCCCACACCTAAACATAATATAAGCAATATATAGCAAACCAGTAGCCAACACCAAACTAAATGGAGAGAAACTTGAAGCAATCCCACTAAAACCAGGGACTAAACAAGGCTGCCCAATCTCTCCCTGTCTATTCAATATAGTACTCAAGGTTCTACTTAGAGCAATTAGACAAGAAAAGGAGGTCAAAAGGATACAGATTGGAAAGGAAGAAGTAAATTATCATTATCTGCAGATGATATGATCATATACTTAAGTGATCCCTAAAATTCTACCAGAGAACTCCTAAACCTGATAAACAACTTCAGCAAAGTGGCAGGATATAAAATTAACTCAAACAAATCAGTAGTCTTCCTTTACTCAAAGAATAAAGAGGCTTAGAAAGAAATTAGGGAAATAACGCCTTTCACAATAGTCACAAATAATATTACATACCTTGATGTGACTCTAACCAAGCAAGTGAAAGATCTGTATGACAAGAACTTCAAGTCTCTGAAGAGAGAAATCAAAGAAGATTTCAGAAGACAGAACTATCTCCCATGCTTATGGATTGGCAAGATTAGTATAGTAAATAAGGTCACCTTGCTGAAAGCAATCTACAGATTCAATGCAATCCCCATCAAAATTCCAACTCAATTCTTCACGAATTTGGAAAGAGCAATTTGCAAATTCATCTGGAATAACAAAAAACCCAGGATAGCAAAAACTATTCTTAACAATAAAAGAACTTCTGGTGGAATCATCATCCCTGACCTCAAGCTGTATTACAGAGCAATAGTGATAAAAACTGCATGGTATTGGTACAGAGACAGGCAGGAAGATCAATGGAATAGAACTGAAGACCCAGAAATGAACTTACACATATATGGTCACTTGATCTTTGACAAAAGAGATAAAACCATCCAGTGGAAAAAAGATAACATTTTTAACAAATAGTGCTGGTTCAACTGGCAGTCAGCATGTAGAAGAATGTACATTGATCCATTCTTATCTCCTTGTACAAAGCTCAAGTCCAAGTAGATGAAGGACCTCCACATAAAACCAGATACACTGAAAATTGTAGAGGAGAAAGTGGGGAAGAGCCTCGAACACATGGGCATAGGGGAACAATTCCTGAACGTAACACCAATGACTTATGCTTTAAGATCAAGAGTTGACAAATGGGACCTTATAAAATTACAAAGCTTCTATAAGGCAAAGGACACTGTCAATAGGAAAAAAAGGCAACTAAAACATTGTGAAAAGATCTTTACCAATGCTATAGGAATTGGATAGTGGGCTAATATCTAATATATACAAAGAACTCAAGAAGTTAGATTCTGGAGAATCAAATAACCCTATTTAAATGGGGGTACAGAGCTAAACAAAGAATTTTCAACTGAGGAATATCAAATGGCCAAGAAGCACTGAAAGCAATGTTCAACATCCTTAGTCATCAGGGAAATGCAAATCAAAACAACCCTGAGATTCCACCTCATACCAGTTAGAACAGCTAAAATCAAAAACTCAGGTGACAACAGATGCCTGGAGAGGATGTGGAGAAAGAGGAACACTCCCCCATTGCTGGTAGGATTGCAAGGTGGTATAACCACTCTGGAAATTAGTTTGGCAGTTGTTCAGAAAATTGGACATAGTACTACCTGAGGACCCAGAAATACCATCCCTGGGCATATACCTAGAAGATGTTCCAACATGTAATAAGGACACATACTCCACTATGTTATAGCAGCCTTATTTATAATAGCCAGGGGATGGAAAGAGCACAGATTTCCTTCAAAAGAGAAATTGATACAGAAATTGTGGTACATTTACACAATGGAGTACTACTCAGCTATTAAAAATGATGAATTCATGAAATTCTTAGGCAAATGGCTACAACTAGAAAATTTCATCCTGAGTGAGGTAACCCAACTGCAAAAGAACACACATGGTATGCACTCAGTGATAAGTGGATATTAGCCCAAAAGTTCTAAATAATCATCATGCAATTCACAGACCACATGAGGCTCAATAAGAAGGAAGACCAAAATGTGGGTGCTTTGGTCCTTCTTAGAAAGAGAACAAAATACTCACAGGAACAAATATGGAGATAAAGTATAGAGCAGAGACAGAAGGAAAGGCTATCCGGAGACTGTCCCACCTGGGGATTCTTCCCATATACAGTTACCAAACCCAGACACTGTTGTGGATGCCAAGAAGTACATGCTGAATGAAGCCTGATATGAGTGTCTCCTGAGAGATCCTGCCAGAGCCTTACAAATACAGAGGAGGATGCTTGCAGTCAACCATTGGACTGAGCGCAGTGTCCCCAATAGTGGAGTTTGAACAAGGACTGAAGGAGTTGAAGAGGTTTGCAACTCCATAGGAAGAATAACACTATCAAATAAACCGGATTCCCCAGCATTCCCAGGGACTAAGCCATCAACCAAGGAGTACACATGGCTCCAGCTGCATATGTAGCAGAGGATGGCCTTGTCAAGCATCAGTGGGAGGAGAGGTCCTTTGTCCTATGAAGGATTGATAGATGCCCCAGTATAGGGGAATTGAGGGCAGGGAGGTAGGATTGGGTGCATGGGTGGTGGAGGAACACCCTCATAGAATCAGGGGGAGGGAGGATGGGATAGGGGGTTTCTGGGAGGGAGGAAATCAAGAAAGGGGATAATATTTGAAATGTAAATAAAGAAAATATCCAATAAAAAAGAAAAAAATCAACACATAGCTCAAATAAAGACAAATATTTGACTTGGATGTACTCATTGTAAGACTGATATAGAAGAATGTTTTAGATGCTGAGTTAAATATTACTGTTTATATTAAATTATTCCTCTTATAATAATATAATCTTTTATTACACAAAAAGAAAGGATCCAATTTCATCATTTTGCATATGGACATCTTGTCTTCCAGTCTCTTTAGCTGAAAAGACAAATTTTCTCCTTATTGAATTATTTTGACATACTTGTCAAAAATGATATATCATTTGGGAAATGATTGATATGAGAAATATATGAGTTGTTAATAGGGTTTACATAGGTAGTAGGGACAAGCACTTAATATTGCTAAATAATGAGCATGCTCCAGCTTATTGATGGTAATGGAAACACTTCATGTCTTGACTTTATCAGCATAATATTTCCTTGTTGTGATAGTATATTTTGGCTTTTAATGTTGGTGTACCAGAGTAATTAGCTAAAGAATAAGTGTGCCTGGGTCTATCTATGTTGCTTATTTCAATTCTATGTGATTTTACACTATCTTAAAATAAAAATTTCAACTAAAAATTATATGTTATGAGGTGCCCTTAAGAGATTAGTCAGAAGACACAAGGCATGGCACCCAAGAGTGGCTAAGAGTGAGCTCCTCATGAATGAATTGTTGTACTGCACTTCATGGCTGCTCACAAGAGAATCTTTCACCTCTCACCTAGTGGTCCTCCTAGTCTGGTGCTTCCCATCCTTTTTGACTAGACATGCATAAAAGGCAGGGGCAGTCTCCAAATTACAGAACAGTTGGCTTCTTGATCCTTTTTAAGCAAAATGGAGATCACTATGGTGTCATTGAAATACTTTCACATTTCAATTTCAGAATAACTTCATTTCAAATCTCAAAATTTCACAATGGAAACCATTTTTAAAACCCAAGTGAAAAATTTAAACAATACAATTAAGATATTATAGATTCCAGTTTCTGGTTATTATAAATAAGGCTGCTATGAACATAGTGGAGCATGTGTCCTTATTACATGTTGGTGCATCTTCTGGGTATATGCCCAGAAGTGGTATAGCTGAGTCCTCTGGTCCTATGTCCAATTTCCTTAGGAACTGCCAATTTGATTTCCAGAGTGGTTGTGACAGCTTGCAATCCCACCAGCAATGAAAGAGTGGTCCTCTTTCTCTACAACCTCACCAGTATCTGCTGTCACCTGAGTTTTTGATCTTAGCCATTCTGACTGGTGTGAGGTGGAATCTCAGGGTTGTTTTGATTTGCATTTCCCTGATGACTAAGGATGTTGAACATTTCTTTAGGTGCTTCTTGGCCATTCCTCAATTGAGAATTCTTTGTTTAGCTCTGTACCCCATTTTTCAAAAGGGTTATTTGATTCTCTGGAGACTAACTTCTTGAGTTCCTTGTATATATTGGATATTAGCCCTCTATGTGATGTAGGATTGGTAAATATACATGGTGGGACTCATGGCTCTAGCAACGTATGTGGCAGAAGATGACCTAGTCAGTCATCAATGGGAGGAGAGGCCCTTGGTCCTGTGAAGGTTCTATGCCCCAGTGTAGGGGAATGCCAGGGTCAGGAAGTGGGAGAGGGTGAGTTGGTAAGCAGGGTGAGGGAGGGTGAGGGAATATGTTTTATTTTTTTCTGGAGGGTAAACCAGGAAAGGAGATATCATTTGAAATGTAAATAGAGAAAATATCTAATAAAAAATACTGTAGATTCTGCTATTATCACATATGGTTATCTGTTCACCAGGTGAGTATTGACATGTTTAATATAGTAAAGTTGGAAATTATTGAAAATTAGTGACATGGTCTTATTTTTACGTTTCAATGAACTAGTGTTTTTACATGAATAAGCTATCTACCAGAGCCATAGAAGAGGTTGCAGTCAGAATAGTATGAATATCTGAATATAACATGAATTTTCTAGTATCCCATTGGAGTTCCCTTCCTTTCTAAGTCTTTATCACCTTGAATAAGAACTCTACATTTCTCTTTATGTAACCCACTGTCTTTCTCATTTTATAGATTCAGTTTCCTTTGCAAATGCATTTCTTTCACTCTGCAAGCAAGATGGGTAAATGAGAAGACTGCTATCACTCAGTTTATCTCTAGCCTTACACTCTCAATAATCTAAAATCAAACACTGAGAGTGGACCCTGTATATCTATTTCAAATTATATTCCAAGAGTTATAATGAGATGCTTTCTAGTGAATATGTGGAAGAAATTAACACGAGGTCCTTAGAAGATTCTGTACTATATGACTAAATATGAATTGCAGTTGAAGATACAAACAAAAAGACTAAAAAACTGTGAAGTAAGACTATGCAGAAGTCTACCCTATTTTTTTTTTTTTATCAGAAAGAGCTGTGAGGAGAAAATTGTAATGTGAGGCAGTCTTGATCAGTAATTATACCGAGCTTTCTAAAAAATAGGGGCCAATAGCATGAATTTACAATTACAAATACAGGATTTAATCCATATGTAGTTTATCCACTTTTAAAATTATGTAAGTAGCAAGGTCAAGATTATTGAAAAAGGATCTCTGGTTGTAATAAAAAATGAGTGGAAAAATTAATACAAAGACCCATGAGATTAGCCACTTTAGAAGTCACTTTGATTTGAGATTTGTATTTGACAAGATAAAAATTAACATTCTATTTTTAGCAAAGCCTTGGTGATTGTGAGAATTTCAATTTTTTGACACATTACTTTTTTTCTTTAGTGTAAATGTTTATACAGCTTACCTTTAACGTCTCATTATTGAGACCAGCTCCTTGGTACTATGAAGCTTCACTGTAGCTTTCATGACCAGTAACCTGCTTGTAACATGTCATGGAGCAATGTTATATGCTCCTAAAGTTATACATGGTAGTATTCTTCAGTTTCTGGCTCACTCACCCCCATCAATAACAGCATTCAAGGAAGGCCATAGTGTGGCTGTGAGTCTGCCTGTCTATCTTGATTCCAGTGCAGAGATAAGAGGACTCATCTGTGCCTCATTTGTTCATTTAGTCTGTTTGGGAATGTCAGGAGCAAGCTTTGTATTCTCCTTTATTTCTTTAAGGGAGTTATTCATGTCCTTCTTAAGTTCCTCTATCAGCATTGTGAGATATGCCTTTAGGTCCAATTCTTGCTTTTCCGGTGTTTTGGAATATCCAGGACTTGCTGCAGTGGGAGTACTAGGTTCTAATGAAGCCAAGTAGTCTTGGTTTCTGTTGGTAGGATTCTTGCGTTTGCCTTTCACCATCTCTTGATTTTTGGTGATAGATGTTCTTAGTGACTCTGACTGGAGCTTGTCCTGTCCCTGCCACCCGGCGGCTCCCCTGCGACTCTTGGGGTCTGTGCCTCCCTGCTGACTGTTCCAGGCTTAGGAACTCACCGGAGAGAAGATGGCAGCTCTCACTGGAGAGTCCGGGTCAAAGAGGTCCCTGGAGGCAGACCCGCCTCGTGCAAGGGAGGGGCAGCTAAGGTCGCTGATCCACCTCTGCCACTTGGAGGCTGAGAGGATCCTGTCCCTGCTGCCCGGCGGCTCCCCTGCGACTCTTGGGGTCTGTGCCTCCCTGCTGACTGTTCCAGGCTTAGGAACTCACCGGAGAGAAGATGGCAGCTCTCACTGGAGAGTCCGGGTCAAAGAGCAGGAGCAAGCTTTAAGGAGTAAAAAAAGTAAGCAGATTCTAGGTGTAAAGAATACAATGGCAAGAAGACACATCATGTATTCAAAAAGAAATAAAAATAATATAATTAATGTATTTAAAATATAGTTAATTATATGGAACAAAAAAGAGTAGGGACTAAACAACAAAGTTTACCTAGAAATTCACCTACCTGAGAGCTCAGTTATATTTCTCAGATTTGATTCTGGAATATTTCTATGAAGAATGAAAGAAGAAAGCTTATTTGAAAATAAACATACCACAGTTGCCACATCTACTTAGGAAGTAAAAGGAAAAGTTACCTACCCTTGGGAACTTCAGGGAATTGGCTGAAGGCCAGATACTGCACTGATATAAAGTTGAGATCTCCTGCTGAGGTTGCAATAAAAAATGCTTCCATCCACAGCTCCCTACAAATATACGACAGAGATGGGGTTTTTGTTTTTAAATATTTTATTATAGAAATATGAACACAACAGAGTTCTTTCAGAGTATATATAGCAGAAACTAAAGAAATAGATATAGGGGATTAAAAATAATTCTATCAACCCAACGGTTATCAAGGTTACAAAACCTTTAGAAAAATCTTGTAAAAAGTTAGAATAAAATAAACACGAAAATGTTGAGCATCCTTTTTTATTAGGGAAATATGAATCACAACTGGAATGGAATTCCAGTTCAACCCAATCAGAATGACTGTCATCATGAAAACACATCTTACCAAAAGCAATCTACAGATTCAATGCAATTACTAGCAAAATTCCAGTACAACTCTTTACAGACCTTAAAAGAACAATACTCAATTTCCTATGGAGAAACATGAAAAAACATGATAGTTAAAACAATCCTATATAAAAAAAGAACCTCTGGAGTTTTCACCATCCTGATTTCTGGCTGTACTACAGAGCAATGGTAATAAAAACCACATGTTATTGGCATTTAACTGACAGGTTGATCAATGGAACCAAATCAAAGACCCAGATGTAAATCTACACACATGGAAATTTGAGTTTTGGCAAAGAAGCCAAAACTACATAATAGAAAAACAATGGTTCTGTTTGTTTGGTTCTTCAACAAATGGTTTTGTTCTAACTGGATGGATGTCTGCCTGAAGAAGAATGCAAATAGATCCATATAAACTGCACAAAAATTAAGTCCAATTGGATCAAAGATCTCAACATAAATCAATATACACCAAACCTGATAGAAGGGAAAGTGGGGAATACCCATGGGTGCATTGGCACAGGAGGCAACTTCCTGAAAAGAACACTAATAGCTCAGGCACTAAGATAAACAATGAATAAATGGAATTCTCATCTGAGAAATATCTGTCTGACAAGCACTTAAAGAAATATTAAATATCCTTAGTCCTCAGAGAAATGTAAATCAAAATGACTCCGAGATTCCATCTCATACTGTCAGAGTGGCTAAGATAAATACCTCAACTGGTAGCTCGTGCTGCTGAGGTTGTGGGGTAAGAGGAATCCTGCTCCACTGCTACTGGGAGTGCAAACTTGTACAACCACTTTGAAAATCTATTTGGTACCTTCTTAGAAAATTTGGAATAGATCTTCCTCAAGACCCAGATATACTACTCCTGGGCCTGTACTCAAAAGAATCAAATCAAATTTTGTGAAGGATGATAGATATGGATCTATTTGCATTCTTCTACATATAGACATTTATCTAGTTAGAACAGGACCATTTGTGGAAGATGCTTCTTTTTTCTATTGTTGTATGCTCCATCAAACCACAATACTTAACTGTGTTCATAACAGGTATTTGTAATCACAAGAAAGAGGAAACAATTAGACGTCCCTTTTTTTCTTTCTTTCTTTTTTTTCTTTTCTTTTTTTTTGGTTTTTTTCGAGACAGGGTTTCTCTGTATAACCCAGGCTGTCCTGGAACTCACTCTCTAGACCAGGCTGGCCTCAAACTCAGAAATCCGCCTGCTTCTGCCTCCCAAGTGCTGGGATTAAAGACGTGTGCCACCACCACCTGGCTAGATGTCCCTTCACTCTAGAGTGAATAAAGAAAATGTGATACATTTACACAGTGGAGTTTTATTTCTCAGGCAAATGGATGGAACCAGTAATGGTCCTGCATGAGGTAATCCAGACCCAGAAACACAAACATGGTATGTACTCACTTATAAGTGGATGTTACCCATAAGTTAAAGGATAACCATACTATAGACCCAAAGAAGCTAAGTAACAAGGAACATTCAAGGTGGAGAATCTCACTGAGAAAGGGAAATAGAATCATCGGTGGATTTGGCAGCAGGGAAAGGGGAGCTGAAAGAGGTGGTGGGAATAGAAACAGGAGGAATCTGGTTGGGGAGGATGGAGGGAGAGAGTAATGGGAAAGACAACTGGAATGGAGGGCATCTCTAAAGTGAGCTAGAAACCTAGGACAATTGAAACTCCCAGGATTCTATAAGGGTGATCTTAGTTAAGAGTCCTAGCAATGCCGGATATGGAACCAAAACTGGCTATTTCCTGTAACCAGGTAAGACTTCCAATGGAGGGATTGGAACACCAACCCAGCCACAAAACATTTGACCTACAGTTTGTCCTGCCTACAAGATCTTCAGGGGTAAATACTGAGCAGCAATTGAGGGAGTGGCCAACCAATGACTGGCCCAACTTGAGAAGCTTGCTATGAGAGAGAGCCCATCCTTGATACTGTTAATGAAATTCTGCAATACTTGAAGATAAGAGCCTATTGTAGTTGTCATCTGAGAGGCTTGTTCCCAGCAACTGATGGAAACAGAGGCAGAGACCCACACTCAAATATTAGAGGGAGCTTGGAGAATCATAGCGAAGATGGTGAGAAAGGATTGTAGGAGTTGGAGGGGTCAAGGACACTACAAGAAAACCCAAAGAATCAACTAACTTGGGCCCATAGGGACTCACAAAGACTGAACTGACAACCAGAGGGCCTACATGGGATTCACCTAGGGCCTCTGCACATACCTTACAGTTGTGGACTTTGAACTTTGTATGGGACTTCAAACTGGGATATGAGGCTTTCTCTGACTCTGCTGTCTGCTTTGGGATCCTTTCCTCCTATTGGTTGCCTAGTCTCCACTTAATAGGAGCGGACTTACTGCAACTTGATATCTCATGGATGGTTTGTATCCATGGGAGGCCCGCTGTTTTCTGAAGAGCAACAGAGGAAGAGTAGACATGGAGGACAGGAGAGTGGAGGTGGAAGAAGAGACTGAGAGAAGAGGGAGAGGAAACTGCAGTCAGGATGTAAAATTAAAAAGAAAATGTGTAAATTTAAAAAGTCTGGGGTATATATTTAATAAAAAGAGAATTTCTTAAAATAAAAGTCTGTCAGAAATGTTAAGTTGGTCCCAGAAACTGTAGGTTGGTCCCAGGATTCCAGAGCCCCGCCTCAGTCCAGGTCCATTAGAACAAAATGACCATTTCAGGGTTTTTTGGTGCTTTGTTGGCCAGTTTTCCCATAGGAGATGCCTTGTGGTGGGAAAATCCTTAGGATTCCCCTGGGTAGCATTTTTTGGTATAGCTTCTAACCGTACTGATGCCACTTGGCTCTTCCTGTTTTAGAATTGCAGAGTATTTGTTGTCAAATATTTTGTTGTTGACTGTTGATGAAGGATTGCATCTTATGACCAGAAGGCAGACAACACAGATGAGCAATCAAAATGTGCTAATCAGTGATTAAGCAAATGACTGGGATGATGAATATGTGGTCTCACAATGTTTCATACACTAACATAGCCTTATTGGCTCATCAATAATAATTTTGATACAAGATGCCCAAGTTATCTGTGAATCTGCATTAGCATATTTGAGATTCTTAAACAATTTTATAAGAAATCAATGTAAATCCAGAACCAGTAATTCTTCAAACATTTTTATCTACAAGAGGATTGCATAATATAAAATAATGGGCTTTTCTTAGATTGTATGCTAATGCTAGAGTTCACAAAAATCAGACTACTTGGCAATTACCTATAAATGCTTCCTGGTGCAGACCCAATCTAAAAGGTGGAACTAATTAGCGCCATCATTATTCATAAACATAAGACATGATTGACAAGACAAGAAATTTCTAGACAGTAATTCTTTTCTAATGTTGTTAGATGATTCTAAGGAACCATTTAATCGTGCAAAAATAGTATTTATTGAAAAGGATCTGCTAAATTTTTGTTGTGACTAAAAATATAAACAGGCATTTTAAACAGACAAATGGGATGATTGCCTAAATTGACATGCCATAGAGATGTCAAAACAAAAGGATTTCTGACCAGCCATTTTATAGAACCACATGAAAAATAAAAGTCTTAGTTCACATTTCTCTCCATCGCTTGCTCATTTTTTACTTGCTAAATTCATATTTAAACCATACCATATGTTCTCACTTTAAACTGCAGCAATATTTCTAACACCCCTGATGTCCCTCCTAGATAAATGACTCCATGTCACTTTTAGCACCTCCTCTTATGCTCATGTTTGACAGAGAATACACATACTTGAATCCATATGGAATGCCAAAAGCTTTTAAAATAGAAAAGCACATTTCAATTACTTCCCACTGGCAGGTGGTAAATGAAGGAACATTGAAGCACTAATCTTAGACAGAGATCTTATTTGGAATCCTTGCTAAGAAAACCCTAAGCTTTACTTAGCATTCATACTTCAAATCTAGCCTACAAAACTGAGGGGGTGGTATTTGTAAATAGGACTAATTTCATAAAGCTGTGGTGAAGCTGTGGTAGAGAGAATCCATAGACAGCCTAATGGCTGAGCTTTTACAACAATTTTATTTAATGCTCACAAAAGCCAGAGAAGATCAACTCTTAACATATCCCTATTCTGACAAGAAGGAGGGGGAGAAGAAGGGAGGGGAGGAGGAGGAGGAAGAAGAGGAGGAGGGGAAAAGGGAAGGACAAGGGGTAAGTGAAGAAGGAGCAACAGCAGCAAAGCCACAGCAAGCATATAGATTGACAAAGAATATCTTGATTTACATGGAGTACTTGAATCTGTTACTTGAACAAAAATAGACATTCAATAAACATTGCATTGACTCTAGAGCTAGGTGAATACTTCACCTGATTTTCTAAGTTATTCTCAACACACTCCCCTATGCCACATGACTATCAGCACCTTGTGCAAATAATTACACTCAGATGTAAAGAACACAATTGCTATATCTTGGTTTAAAAAGCAAAGAAATCAAGTATATGTTTAACAGTGAGAAATGAAAAATACTGTGTTATTTTACGGTAACTTTATTATCTAAAATCTAGGTAACTAAAATTGTAAAATTAAATTAATTTGACACAGAAGTAAATTTGGGAACAAGAAGGAAAAATCATCTAGGTATGATATAATTTATCTTAAGCCACATATTTTAAGAATATATATAATACTGTTTCAAATATTTGAGTAATTCTAAGGAATTATTATTATACTAATTTCATTTCCTACTGCTGTGGAAAGATACTCTATCAAAAGGCACTTAAGGGAGAAAAATATCTTAATTTTGGTTTCTAATTCCAGGTGAGCTATAGTCATAATGGCAAGGAAGGTATGGCAATCAGGAACATGAGGCCAGCTCATCACAACATATCCACAGTCTGGAAGCAGAAAGAGAACAGGAAATTGGTCATCTATAAACCCTCAAAACCTACATATAATGACATACTTCTTCCAACAAGGCTCCACTACCTGATAGTTCCACAACATTCTAAAACACTACTAGAAACTGGGGGCCAAATATTCCATCACATGTGCCTAAGGGGGGGAAGAACATTACACATTCAAGCACAACATATTGTTCCTGGTGTGACATAATTCTTTGTAACATGGGTTGTTATTATTTTATTTTAACTAAGGAAAAAAATCTCAATATTAGAGGGTTCAATAAATAAAATGCCCCTACTAAGCTGAGATAAGTATAAGAAGGTACAAAAGAAGAAAAACATGGTATAAGCAGAGAAAGGCAAGAGAAGTCACATCTCTGTTTTATACAGGCTGAGTGAGGAAAACCATGCCAACCTGAAACACTTGAAGTTTGACCTCAATTATCTCTGTGTCCTAAAGATGTGCTACATATTTAATTTACAAAAAAGATTCTGACAGAAGCAAACTAAATATTTTCAACAGGAATACCCTGTAATTCATCCTGTAGTAATTTTGAATGGTCATTGACTGTAAATTGTTTATTCTGTTTTCTGAGATGCTATAAAGAACAATGAGTCTCAGGATGCATGAAAGAGAATATGAAGGACAGTTCCTGCTTGAATGTGTTCAGAAGCATTTAAGCTCCATCATCACCACCAACAACATCACCACCACCGTCACCATCAACAACAACATCACCACAACCACCACCACCATCAAAACTCCGTAGGCAATAACATAAGCTGATTTGTTAAGTGAAAGGTCAGTACTGCAGAGATACACTGTGAATGAGTATTAAAAATCAGTTAACTTCTAGGATTAATAGAGAGTCAGGAAGATTGTATAGTAAGGTGGGATATGATCTAGTATTTGAGGCCTGCACTGGGCTGGAGTGAGAAAGGGGAAAAAAGTACATTACCAGGTACACTAAGGAATCATATCCAGTAATATGGTATGTGGAAAGAAATGAGATGACTAACTCAGATGACAGTCTTGTGTTGGATGGTAGTGGCATGTAAGTTATGAACCGGGTATTTGGGAAACATAACACATGACCCTTAAAAGAAAAGAAAATAATTCATCTTCTTTTACATATTTTGTCACCTGAGCAGAGCTGCATAATCAACAGAATTAAGCAGCTGCAATTTGTCAAATTCTAAGTCATAAGTAATATAAAATTCATGTGGCACAGACAAAATAGAGATCACAATATACCAGCCACTGTTAATGTGTTTTGTTGAATAACTATTAATTGTTAAATTTGTTAAATCTAATATTCAAGAATAAAAGCTTATTTTAGAAACAAGAAACCATGAAGTGGAGATTTCACTACATCTTTTCTTACTATGACTAAAAATAGAATCTGAATTTATGGTATTTTATTGATTACGTGAATTATGCAGACATAACCATAATTAATTAAGATTTGGGAAAAGAATTTGTGCCTCTTGCTCTGTCCTCTTGCTCTGTGCTCTTGCTCTGTGCTCTTGCTCTGTGCTCTTGCTCTGTCCTCTTGCTCTGTGCTCTTGCTCTGTCCTCTTGCTCTGTGCTCTTGCTTTGTCCTCTTGCTCTCTTGCTTTGTGTTCTTGCTCTGTGCTCTTGCTCTCTTGCTCTTGCTCTGTGCTCTTGCTCTGTGCTCTTGCTCTGTGCTCTTGCTCTGTGCTCTTGCTTTGTCCTCTTGCTCTGTGCTCTTGCTCTGTGCTCTTGCTCTGTCCTCTTGCTCTCTTGCTTTGTGTTCCTGCTCTGTGCTCTTGCTCTGTCATCTTGCTCCTTACTCCACCTCCAATCCTCTTGTCCCCTCTCTCTCCATGTGCTCATGGCAGGGCTCTATTCCTCTACCCTCTCTCTGCCTTTCTCTGTCTCTACTTGCTCAACTATCCCCTTCTCATGCTCTGAATAAACTCTATTCTATAACAAAACAACAACAACAACAACAACAACAACAAAACAACAAAAACCAAAAAAAAAAAACAAAAAAAAAATAACAAAAGAATTTGGGCCCCTGCATGGACTTAGGTGTATAGTATTCTTGCCAATTTCTCTCTTCCCCTTAAAGCCTGTGCTTAAATCTATTTAAAACCCTTTCCTAATAAACTTCAACTTTACTTAAAACAATAAAGTTACATTTTTATTAAGTAAAATAAAATGAGTAATGAAATTTGAAGTCAATCAGCGTACCCCAACCCTGAGGTAGAATTTGACCAGCATTATTCTTGTTAAGTTATTATAAATCAACAATAAAACTGCCTTTCTAGACCAATTGTTCTCATCTTTTCTAAAGCTGAGACCCTTTAGTACAGTTCCTCATGTTGTGTCCCCTCAACCACAAATTTATTTTCATTGCTATTTCACAACTGTAATTTTGCTAGTTATAAATCATAATATGAATATCTGATATATAGGAAATCTGATAGGAGATTCCTGTGAAATAGTCAGTTGACCCTCCAAAGGGGTGATGACCCATAGGTTGAGAAATACTGGTCTCATACCTTGTTAATGTATCTCTAGGTAGATCTCATTGTTGTCACAGTATTAAAGATAGAGAATAATTGCTATAGGTCCCCTATAGAACATGTGACAAAGGTTTGGTTGCTAGCCTGTGGTGTTCTGAAACCTTTGGGAAGTCAAGTCCTATACGAGGGCTTGGTCACTTGAAGACATAGGACCCAACAACTGCCTTGGGTATGTAGTGTTCTCCATGCTCCCTAGCCATTGTGAGTGAACAGCTTCTTTTAGGACATTCCGACTACGCATTTCTTGCAGTGACAGCTGCCTTGCCACTGCCCAAAAGATAACAGATCCAAATGTCCACAGGCTGAATCCTCCAAACCTGAGGAGAAATAAATCTTTTTACTCTTTGATTATCTTTGGAACTTTGCAAATGCTTCAGAAAGCTGACTAAAATGATATTTTACCCTAAAGTGGTGTTTAGGCATCAAAAGTCCCAGTGAAAACATAAATTTGCATGGTTGGTTGATATCCATGTGAGGCCTGCACTCTTCTGAAAGGAAATGGAGGAGTGGATGGGGAGAGGGAATGGGAGGAGGGATGAAGAGAAGAGTGACGTGAACTATGGTCAGGAAGAGAAAATATGAGAGAGTAAATTAATAAAAAATGAAAAATAAAAAAAGCTTGGCTAACAAAGCACCATTATATGATTAAGAAGCAGATATTTTAAGGTTCTCTGCACACATTTTCATCCTAATGGTAGACATCTGCAGAGCACTCACTCTCGAGTGCTCTCATGTGCATGCACACTCGCGAGTGCATGCGTGTGTGCGCACATGGACACACACACACACACACACACACACACACACACACACACACACACAAGTCTTCTATGTTCTGCCATCTGTACTAAAGTCCTCAAACCCTTATCCTAGGCAGGAGATATAGTTCAAGTTCTGACTCATGGCAAGTCAAGAGACAAGTGTGCTGAACACATTCAGGCAGATGTTATCACACACATTTTATTGATGTTGTTTCCTCATAAATTTGCATAAAGCAACCATTGCCACTGAAAATGAGGCACAGCGTTTGTTCTTAAGGTCTGAAAATATGTTCCTAGTGAGGAAGGAATTTTTCTTGAATTCACTAAAAATACTGCCAACATTTAAAAGTAGTAAATAAACATATCAACAATATTTTCCCATTAAATCACCCCTAACGCATCTGTAATTGGTGTGTTATGGATCTCTCTCTCTCTCTTTCTCTTTCTATTTCTCTATCTCCTCTTTATTTTAAGGGTCAAATTTGGTGTATATCCTACTGTGTTACTTTTTGTTGTTGTGATAAAGTATCATGACCAAAAACAACTTGTGGAAGGGAGAGCTTAGAATTTGTGGTCCGGAGTGGGTCTCCATAATGACAAAAAAGGAATGACTGGAGGATGTCTGGACAGAGGACTTTAGATCACATTTTGCCACAAGGAAACAGAGTAAAGTGTAATTGGGGTAAAACTACAAACCTTCAAAGTCTTTCTGCAGTGAAATGTTTCCTCAAGCAAGGCAATGCTTTCTAAAGGTTTTATAACCTCCCCAAATGGCATCACCAACTGGGCACCAACATTTCAAATACATGAACCTACAGGGGATAGATATTGTTTATCCAAACCACTATATTCCACACCATGGCTGTCCCAGCATGCAAAATTCACTTAGTTCAACTTCAAAATTGTACAATATTTCAAAGTTTCTTCTGAGACTCAAGGCACTCTCTTAACCCCCTGTAAAGTTAAGGAAACAACATAGCACAAAACAAAACTAAAAAGGAGACAAACATCTGACATATAATTTACAAAGCTACAGAATATATATTTTCTTTTTAAAAGAGAGAAGTGGAATGCAGTGAGGAAATTCTGGACCAAAGCACGACAGAAACACACTGGAATCAACACCAAATCCTGTACCTTTATGTCCCAGGCAGGACTCTGCTTCACAGGGATTACGTGGTTCGGTCTCTCTGATTCCATGACCCACAGCACACCCCTTTCTTTTGAACTGCTTCCGTTCCTTGGACTCAGCTTTCCTTGATAGATTCATGGCTTCTCATCTTCTACATCTTAGTATCTCCCTCACGACCAGGTTTTACTTTCCCAGCTTCACACAGTGGCCTCTTGGGGCCTTTGCTTTTTGCCCAGTGACACTAGAACTACTTCATGTTGGCTGGCCTTAGTACCTGCCTGCAATCAAAAAGGAAGAATCCACACTTCTCTCAGGCTTGCATGTTTCCTGCTTGCCTGTAGTGTCGGTAGCTTCTGGTCAGCACTGCCACGTTCACCGCCAGCTCAGAGCAAACCCTTAGCTTTTCAACCTAACTAGCTTTTGTTTGTTGAAGTGATAGCTTTCTGAGAGGAAAAACACCCCTTAGGATTTCCCCTCACAAAATATGGAAGCTGAATTGTGTAGAGTCTTGCCTTTAGAGGGTTCACGCTATTCTGGTACAGAGTACGGGGCTCTCCTTTATAACAGAAATCTCCTCTTTCAGCAGATGCCTTGGCTAAATCATGAAACTTCTCGGTGCTCCTTTTCTCTCCAAACCATACATTTTGTATTTCTTCCTGGCCCACATGCCATTTTTATTGTAGACCTTCATAAATAAGGTCTTCACTTCACTTTCTCAATGTTATGTTTCTTAAAACTTCTCCCTTTAGAGAAATCTGTATAATACATTTTATTCTAGTACTTTTTATTCTTGCTGCAAGAATGGACTAGAATGCCCTCTAGTCTAGAATGGACTAGAATGCCCTCTAGTCTAGAATGGACTGGAA
>NW_022196896.1:16158980-16160186 GCF_008632895.1 Mastomys coucha
GCCCTCTAGTCTAGAATGGACTGGAATGCCCTCTAGTCTAGAATGGACTAGAATGCCCTCTAGTCTAGTTGCTAATCAATTTGGTGCTTCTTTCTGAAACATCATAAGCTGAGCTTCCATCATCTACATTCCTACCAAACTGTTTGAGGAGCTCTTACTCAAATGGCTGATAAAGCTCTGTTTGCAATGTCCAGTGGCGTTTCTAGTCTAGACTTCCAAAGTCTCCCACATCCACTCCCTCAAAAAAATCCTTGTTTAGGTTTTCTATACCAACTCCTATAATTTGGTCCCAATATTTATATCAATTTCTTTTTACTTGGTGTGATAAAGTACCATGGCTAAAGCAACTTAAGGAAGGAAGAATTTATTTGGGACTATTGTTCCAGAAGAAGACTCCAGAAAGTGAGAAAAGCATGATATCAGGCAACCAGAGCAGGAAGCTGGATGATCACATTTTATCATACAGGAGAGTAAACTGGAAATGGACCAAGAGTATAAACCTTCAAAGCTCTCTACCCAGTGATATACTTTTTTGAGCAAGGGCATACTTTCTAAAGGTTCAATAACTTCCCAAAACAGTGACAGCAACTGGAAAAGTAAGTGTTCAAGTATCTGCGTATATGGGAGACATTACTCCCTCAAAAGTACTCTCACTATACCAATGCATTTTATTTATTTATTTTTCCAGATCAAGCAAAATTTTTATTTTTCCACATTATAAGTATATGGCTTATTTTATTTTATTTTTTCTTTAATCTTTTTTTTTTTTTACAGTCCAGTCATTATTCCCCTCCTGGTGAATAATAGAAAGGAACATCCTCTGACTGTTCCTTGTCCCATACCAACTCCCTCTTCTCCAAGAGGATGTTCCTACCCCTACCTCCCACCCCACCAGACCTCCCACTCTGTGGGACCTCAAGTCTTCAAGGGTTAGTTGCCTCTTCTGTCACTGGGGCAAGACTAGGTAGTCCTCTGCTATATATATGGCAGGGGCCTTGTATCAGTTGGTGTATGCTGCCTGGTTGGTGGCTCATTGTCTGAGAGATCTTGGGGGCTTCATGTTAGCTGAGGCTGCTGGTTTTCCTATGGGCTTGCCCTCCTCCTCAACTTCCTCAGCTTCTTCTAGCTTTTCCCTAATTCTACCACAGGGGTCCCCAGCTTCTGTCCATTGGTTGTGTGTAAGTATCCGCATCTGACTCTTTCAGC
>NW_022196896.1:16160196-16168442 GCF_008632895.1 Mastomys coucha
AAGCAAAGCACTTAAAGAAATGTTCAAAGTCCTTAGTGATAAGGAAAGTGTAAGTCAAAACGACCTGAGATTCCACCTCACACCAGTTAGAGTGGCTAAGATAAAAAATGCAGGTGAAAGCAGATGCTGGCAAAGATTTGGTGAAAGAGGAACACTCCTCCATTGCTATTGAGACTGCAAGCTGGTAAAACAATTTTGGAAATCATTCTAGCATTCCTGAGAAAATTGGAAATAGATCTTCCTCAAGACCCAGCTATTCTACTCCTGGGCATATATCAAAAAAGGCTCCAACATATAATAAGGACACATGCTCCACTATGTTCATAGCAGCCTTATTTATAATAGCCAGAAGCTGGAAACAACCCAGATGTTCCTTAACAAAAGAATGGATACAGAAAATGTGGTACATTTACACAATGGAGTACTACTCAGCTATTAAAAACAACGACTTCATGAACTTTGCAGGCAAATGAATGAAACTAGATAATATCATCCTGAGTGAGGTAACTCAGACACAAAAGGACAGACATGCTATGTATTCACTAATAAGTTGATATTAGCCAAAAAAAGTACAGAATACCAAGGATACAATCCTCAGAAGTCAAGGTTAGTAAGTCAAAGGCCCCACATAAGGATGCTTGGGATCTTCAATCTCACTTGGGAAGAAGAGGAACAGAGGGAGGGAGGGACCTGAGTGGGAGATGGAAAAGAGAGGGGTAAAGGGGAACATGACCAGGTATTGGGTGGCAGGCAAGGGGAAACAGGAATGAAGCCCTGAAGGGCAGCAGAAAGAAAGGCAACCTCAGGAGGTAGGAGGTTGGAGACCCTCTAGAAAGTACCAGAGACCTGGGAGTTGAGAGACTCTCAGGACCCAAAGGGAGGGACCTTAGATGAAAAGCCCTATAGTGTGGAGAGAGAACTTGTAGAGTCTACCTCTACTAGAAAGACAGGGCATCAAGTGGAGGGATGGAGTTGTCATTCCACAGTAAAAAACTCTGACCCAGAATTATTCCTGTCTGAAAGAGTTGCAGGTACAAAAATAGAGAATGGCCTGAGAGAAAGGAGGTCTAGTGACAGGCTCAAATTGGGTTCCAGCTCAAGGGGAGGTTCCAAGGTCTGACACTATTAATGATGCTATGATGTCTTTACTAATGCACTTTAAAAGGTGGATCAAAAGTCATGGCTTTTGAAAAAGCCACTAAACCTCAAATCTTTTTAAAGAGGAAATGAAACTCTTGAGTTGATTGAATATCTGTACAAGAAAATAAATTGATGGTTCTTTTCATGACTGAGGAGTATAGACAGATGATAAACTCTCCACAAGTGCAGGATGTTACAAACACAAGGAAATCTCCCAAGAGACACATAGGTGGACTAGATCCCAAAAGTATCCAGAACAATAATGTTTCTTCACTCATCCACACGCTCTTTCACAGAAAGACTCTGATTGCATGAAAACATACTGAATATTGGGCCCAAATCAAAATGTCAGGGTAAAATCTCTCAAAGTAGATAAGGTAGGAAGATGGTGGTTGAAATAATCACTAGTAACTCAGAAATATATTTAAAGCACATGCACACACAGAGAGAAAAGAAGGAGAGAGGGGAAGGGGGAGGGGACAGGAAATGAAAGAGAGAGATCTTGAAAGTGTCATGATACATACATATCAAATCTTTCTGAAAATAGAAATTCTCGTCAATGAATCCAGGAATAAACTCAAATGAACAAAAGCTTCAACTAAAAAAGTTGGTGTCAAATCTGACAGAAGAAAGTCATTTTTGTGTACTATGTCACTTATTTCAATGATTTTAAACAGGAGAGTCAACGTGTGGTGAATTATATTGTGTTGCATGTAAAAATAAGTAAATCCATAAATGGATCTACAAGATGGTTCAATCAATAAAGTAACATGAATTCAGATCATAATTACCCACGAAAAAACTTGGTCACTCAGGCACATATCTGCAACCTCAGTACTATACAGGCAGAGACAAGTGGATCCCTGCCAGTTAGTTAACCTAGCAGAATCAGCCATTGCAAAACCAGCTCTGTATTCAGTGAGAGACCCTCAACTCAAAAGCTAAGGCATAGAGAATGATTGGCAAGTGTTGCTGTCCTACAGCCACATGTACTGATGGGTTTTCTGGAGATGAGCTCAAGAACTTGTAAGCCAATTTGTATTACCTGAATCAATGTGGAAGATTCATAAAAATTAGCCATAACACAGATGTGTATTAATCAGCCTTCCTTCATTCAATATCTTTTGTTACAAGCCAACAGGCAGAATAAATAAGGTAAAACCCCTCCCACAAGTTCATCAGCAACCTAGCCCAATCAGCAACATCTTCTTCAGTTTCAGGAGGCGGGACTTCTGGAGTAATTGGAACTTGGAGAGAGACATGGCAATTAGCAGGAGGTGGGCAGAGAGGCGTGGTTATCAGAGGCAGGCAGGATCTGAAGAATCAGTCCTCAGACAGGGGGGTTACAGGCAAGGACATTTACTATTGATATCTGGTCTCTACACCACTATCCCCACTCCAGTGCATGTACATACACACACAGATGCACAGACACACACAGACACAGACATAGACACATACACAGACACAGACACACAAAGAAAGACACACAGACAGACAGAATCAGTAAAGTATAACAAAAGAAAAAATATACAAAAAGTAGAACTAAAATTGAACTAAATATTAGTTTTTATTGAGCAGAGCATAAGAAAACTAGTTTTAGAAACATATTGTATTGACAAATAGACAAATGTGAATTTCATTGAAAAAGCATTGCAAGTGAAACAGAAGGGAAATTATAATATTGGAGAAGATAATATTTGAAATGAAGATGCAATAAACATCTGAGTGGATAGAGTCAATACAAAACAGACTCAATAAATTATCAAAGCCATTCGAAAAGAAATGCAAGTGATGGCAAGCATTCCAGCCAGAGCAGCAGAGCTGCCTCGTAGTGCATGTGACCTACATGAACTCCAAAGCAAAGTGACACACACCTGCAATCCCAGCATCTTCTTGAAGCAGAAAGGTTCTGAGCTTGAGCCCAGGCAGTTACATAAGATGTGTGTGTGTCTGTGTGTGTGTGTGTGTGTGTGTGTGTGTGTGAGTGTGTGTGTGAGTGTATGCTGGGGGGTGCAGACAGGTATTTGACAAAATACAGCCAAAACTTTTCCGAAGTTGTAGAACTCTAACATTGGTGTCTGAAAGCTCATCAAAACTCAGAATGAATGCATGCACAGAAATTTCCTTCAAGTAAATCATGCCAGGCTATTGTAAAACAAAATTAATGCTAAACTTACAAGACTCACAGAAGCTGGAGAGGCACACTGAGGGTGTTAGAAACTTTCCAGTTATTAAAGTCTGTTTTTTTCCAGTAGCCAAAATTTTAATACTGTGAAATTTTCTATTCTTGTATTCTGACACACCAGTAGAAATCTATACGTAGAAACTATATATTAAATTGAATGAAAGACAGCAAATATCCAAAGTGAAATTTGTAATGTTTTATATATTTCATATGTTTTCTATCACTTTTGAATTTTATAAAGATTATAGTTCATTTTGAGCAAAATACTAATGGTACAGAAACCTATTAGAAAAGATGTCTTTGAAAATATATGACTGAGAGCCAAACTTAGAAAGGAAACTTAGTATATTCATGGCCTTTCAAGTGCATGACTGATTTCCAGAGACAAAGCTCCAGCCAGCACATTGCATTACAACTTATCACCAAGTTTGGCTGAAAATATTAACAAACAGGAAAGTCATTAAGCATTTTTAGCCATAATTTATTGCTGTCAAAATCACCTTTCAACATAGCCCATGCTTGGCTTTTGGGTCATATCTGGCTGTTTATTCCAGCCCTAAGTACAAGCAACTCTTCTTGTGTTTCACTTAGTCCTATTATGAAGCTACCATTACCTTTGACACACGTTTAAAGATTCCTTTTATTATTTACCTTTTGGGTCAAGTATAAATGATTTAGTGGCAGCTGATATTTTCTACATGAATAATTTGTACGAGCTGCCTTGTGGACGCTGTTGATTGAATCCAGGCCTTTTGGACGATCAGTGCTTTTAACTGCTAAGCTCCAGCTCTCATATGAGTAATTTGTAAACATTAAAAACATTCCAAATCAACTTGTACAGTTAAAGTGTGTGTGTGTGTGTGTGTGTGTGTGTGTGTGTGTGTGTGTGTGTGTGATACTATGGCCTTATACATGCTAAGCCTATGTTCTTCCATAAGCCTACATAACTCTCATCTTTGTATTTATAATTCAGGTGAATTCTATTGCATGACTACCTCATGTTTTCTGCAATAGATTTATCTTTCTCTGCACATCTATGTTTTTTCATCTTTATAAGTTTTCTTATAAAGTACATGAAGAATGTTTTAATCTGTCAAATCAAAAGTAAAACCTGTGAAATAATGTTGGCATAATGTAGTAATTTATAACCTGAAATTATTATTTAATATATAAAATTACTTTCTGAATTTCTAGATTTATTTTACTTTTAATTATATGTATGTATGTGCATCTGTGTGGAGGTATGTTTACATATGTGGAGGTACTTGTGGAGGCCTAGAAAAGCTATAGTTGGATCTCCTGTTGAAGTTACTATTGGTTATGTGATGCTCAGTGTCAACTCTGGAAGTTGAACTCATGTATTCTTCAAGAACATTGCAGACCCTTAATCACTGAATCATCTCTCCAGCCCCTTCTAAAGTGACCTTCTCAATGAGTCATTGAATCATGTAACATTGTTACATAAACTGAAAAATAAATCTCCAGAAAGTCAATTTTTAAGTTAGGGAGAAAATTTGTCTGAATCCCATGGTTTCATACACAATTTATATGTGGTAGTTTGACTGAGAAATGTCCTCTGTACTCTCAGGCTTTTGAAAACTTTGTCTGCAATTGGTGGTGACGTTTGTGGAAGTTCAGATAGAATAGGCTTACTGGAGGACTTATGCCGCTGGGGTGGGGTTTGAGAATAAAAGGCCTTACCTACTTCCAGCTTCTCTCTGCTTAATGCTTGTAGGTCTAAATGTAAGTGCTTAGCTTTCTGTTCATACCACCAGGCCTTCAATATGTGTGTTCTTTCTACCATTACGGATTCTTCATTCTCTGAAACAATAAGCCAAAGTAAACTTTTTATTTTGTAAATTTCCTTGACCATAGTGTTTTGTCAGAAGAACAGAAAAATAACCAATATTGCATGATGATATATTTTTCAATGTATGTATATTTTTCAATATGTGTTTCAAATGTATGTTAAAATAAAGTATATCTTTCAGAAAATTTTAAGGATATGAAAAAACTATGTAACTAGAGATAGCCAGGAGTTACCCACATCAACTACTATGATTTTTATACACTTTAACTGTGTTGTATTTAGAGTATGCTCTCAAATATAATCCTCTTTTAATTGCATGAGGTATCCTGAATGGATAGTTGTAAAACTAAGTAAGCTGGTTGATCCTTTCACAGCATACCTCAGTGTTCTTCTGACTACCCACCACTCCATTACCACTTACCAAAAGTGGAAGTATCCAAAGGGAAGCCAACTGTGACAGCAACAGACTGCACAGACAACCACAAGTTGCAGAACTATTTGAAATCTTTTTCTAGGAGATGAATCCATCTTGCTGATACCAGACTTTCAGCTCTGCTCTGTTTCAAGCATGAAATTCCTGTGGATTGTGGCTTTAGTGAGGAACATCCCCCGTGGACTCACACATTTAAACACTTAGTTCTGGATAGTGCCTGCACATGGTGGTTAATGGACTCTTTAGAGAGTGGAGCCTTGCTGGAGGAAACCTTGAGAGGTTCAAGCTTCATCATACTTCCAGTTCCCTCTCTGTGCTTTTGGTTTTCAGTTGAAGATGTTATCTCTCATCTTTCTGATCCTGTGGCCTGCTGCCAAGTCCTTCTTGTTGCTATTGACACCCCTCTGGGATGAAAGTCAAAATAAACTTTCTTCCATAGTTGCTTCTGGTTATAGTTTACTAATATAACTTGTCCAAGTTCTTAGAGACTATTTAAAACAATTTGATGGACAAAGGGAAGGTTTCAAATATCTTTCCTTAGAATATCTCAGTTCTGACATACTTCCACCTTGTCTCCCAAAATTATTTTCTGGAAATACCACTAACAAACTCTCTGGTAGTTTGATCTCAATTGACCCATTTTGCCAGGATATGTCCCAGTTGTTCTGGACAGTATCATGCTAAGGTGGGAATAGGGGAGTGGTATAAGTGTCTGAAGCGGAGAAGTTACTCTGAACAACTCTATGAGCAATTCAAGCAATTAAGGGGTATAGAATGAGTGGCTTTTAAATCAGGCCTGCTGTAGGAGAACACTGTCCATACCTTTTAATGCCTGACTGGCAGTGTTGGTGCACAGTTAGACCTCTTTAATTACTGTATTTAAAGAAAATATAATTATAATCATATTAGGATCATATCAATGTTGGCATGGAAAAGGTTATCACAACTAACATTCTCACACCTCCTTGCTAAAGTGCTTTCTTTAACTTTGTATCTTAGAAAGCTTATACAACACAAAAAGAATGTAAATATAAATACATTTAACATATAAAGCAGTCACAACAATTACTATCACTATGCAGAAGAACTACACAGTTGTAAATCAGCTCAGCTTCTACTTTAAAGTAAACTTTAGACCCTATGGCTCAGTAAAATCATAGGTCTGCAGCCCTGAAAAACACTAAAAACATTAGACTTCTTAAAAAGTTACTACCAGAGAAAACAAAGTCCTGTTTTGGGTTACATAAGAATAATATATATATATGTGTGTGTGTGTATATATATATATATATATATATATATATATATATATATATATATATATATATATAAAGAAAATATTTTTTAGGGCAAATGGAAGTGGAAGTAAGCAATATTTTCAAACATTCAGATTGCTCATATGATAGATTTTTTTCATCTGAATGATATTGATTATATGGTAAAAGAATTTCATTGACTGTACCAATATAACTGATATAATATATGTTGTATATAACAGGATTCACTAGTCACTTTTTTAACTTGTGTCAAACTTACATGTCTAATACAGTAAACTTCTATAAAACACAAAGTTCAGAACACAACTGTACATTTTTTTCACAGATATATAGGGTATTAAATGTGCTAAAAATCACCTCCAAGTAGTTTCTTATAGGTTCCTAGTAAAAAAGAAAAACATGAGGACAGGAAAGATGCCTCAGAGGTTAAGAGTTGCCCTTCCACAGAATCTAGGATTCCTAGCACCCATGTAATTATACACAACCATCTGTCTCAGGTGGTGATCTGCTCTCTTCTGGATTCCTCTGGCATCACATACACAAGGTGTGCATACATATAGACAAAACACCTAAATAAATAAAAAATAATAAATAAAAAACTTAACATACATAAGCTGATAAATAAATTTTTCCTTGGTCAATATAATTTCCTAAGTAGTAAAAAGAAACCCCATAAACAACGATCTTTAAAAAAGCATATAATCTTGATAATTTTATAATGCAAATACACACCAAGTGAAGTAACAATATAGCCAATCTCATAGCATTACATACAACAAAATGTATTAGCAACTAGCATACTATCAAAGTCATCCCACCCAGCACCGTCAGAATGTATGCATATTTCATATAGGCAAAGCCCAAAAATCATGCACAGGTATTCTGCAAAAAAGTCAGTCTTAAAGTTAATCAGTTTAATTTACATTTTAAGTTTGCTTAGCAAGAAGCAGTTTGGAAATCTTTGGAGCCTTGAACAAATGAAGTTTTATGTCTTCATATTTTGTTACTTTTTACTATTTTTTAAATTGTATTAAAACTTTATTGTAAAAAAGGCATAAATAAAAAAAATCACATATCAAAGTTAAACAAACCAGCATGCATGTAAAGGATAGGTGAGCCATAAAAGAGAAGTTTAAAGCTAACTGATTTTCTAGTTTCAACTCTGTCATGAGTTTTTCATTGTTTGGTTGTAGATAAATGGAAAAATCCACCAACACACACACATTTGATAGTAAAAGTGTAAAATCTGATGTGTGCCTCTACAGCTTTGAAATGGCTATTTGAAATATATTCATTGAGATATATACTTAACTACTAAAAACAAATACTATTTAATTTATTTCTAGAATTGGTTTTGAAAAAAATCTTTTTTTTTTTTTTTTTTTTTTTTTTTTTTTT
>NW_022196896.1:16168853-16184526 GCF_008632895.1 Mastomys coucha
TGCCAGGCCCAGTTTTTTTTTTTTTAATCTTATCCAAATCTGAAAAAACAATATAAAATTTTGTGCCTTAACAAAACTCTCATTCTATGTCTCCAATGAATATTATATTATACATCTCTAAATAAGCAATGTATACATTTAGTATTTTAAATGTTATATTTCTAAAACACTTGTTTTAGAAAAAAGTTACCTATCTCTTGTTAATATTTTACTAAAATTTTCCTCAATCCCAGTTTCTAGGACGTTGGAGAGTGCCTGATCCAAACCATTTCACCAGGAATCATTCCTGTCTGATGTACAATTCTCTATGACATTTTTTGTTTAATTTTTGATGAATTACTGTTGAATTTCTGCAATTTAAGTAAATGGTTTTGTCAGAAAAATAGGTGGCAGAGGAAACTCCATGACCAGAGGTGGTAATAATTTCTATATTTTAATGTAGTCCAAAATTCATGCCACAAATACTTTCATTTTCAGTTAGACACTTCAACAATAATTTGTTACACAGTAAATTTTAAAAAGGAGATGTGAAAACGAGCCAATCCTAAGTTTACTGCTCATTCATTTTCAGGTACTACTGGAACTGAACTGGAACTGAGCTGGTTTGGCCCTTTGACTCTACAGATACTCCCATAAGTTTGCAAAAGACTAGTTTGTTGGAATTCTCCCTTGGGGACACCAAAGTAGTGCCTGCTTAACACTTTTCATGGCTACCTAAAGTGACAGGAGTTTCCTCAACACACTTTTTTCTCTATTTCATACGTTCTAACAGAACTGCAAAGTACCAACAAATCTCTAAAAGAACATTTCAGTCTTACCTGTCCTATGACAGGTACCCAAATAGAGCAACAGAACTCCAAATTCCTCAAGAGTTTTCCAGTGGAAAAGGCCTAACATTACCTGTGAAAGAGCAGCCCTCAAAGCTGAAAATGATCAAACTAGCTCAGAAAAACTCTAAAAAGCAACACCAGTCAATGAATGCCAACTGCCAAAAAGATTAAAACAGAATCCAAGTAGCCCAAAGGAGCTTTCAAAACTAAAAGTCAAAACCTGATGTGTATCGTCATGGAGAACATAGGTCACATTTTCTCAGGAGTCTTATACAAAGTCCAAATGCTATTTCTCAGCTCTACCTAATGGAAGCAGAAAGCACGTCAATAAATTTGTGTTCCGAGCCTGCATGGGGCTATTTGACCTTTCCTTCTCACTTGGGGTTAACTTACTACAAGACAGGCAAAATATGTCCTTTCTGCTGGCTGTGGTCCATCAAAATTGTAACTGTAGTTGTTTACTGTCTGAATTTAGGCTCTACCATCCCTAAAACCCAAGCTTATTAACAGGACAATAAAAAAAAAGAAGGAAGAAAGAAAGAAAGAAAGAAAGAAAGAAAGAAAGAAAGAAAGAAAGAAAGAAAGAGAGGAAGGAAGGAAGAAAGAAGAAAGGAAGGAAGGAAGGAAGGAAGGAAGGAAGGAAGGAAGTGAAAGACACCCGTGGGGAGACCCCCACTCAAATCTTGGGTGGATGTGCCCCCAAGGAATCACGAGAGACCGTCTTGATGTAATTACAAGAGGTAGTTTTTAATTTCGGGGCACTCCAGTTCAGCACCACACCTATCTCACGCAGGAGATAGTGGAGCCGACTATGAGGCTCGAAAGTTAGGGGTTTATATAGGGAAAAGGTCTGGGGGAACAAAGGGATCGGTATGGTTACACATGATTGGCTAGTTCAAATATTAACTATTACGTGTAGAACAGAGTGGAAAATTCCTAAAGTTGGTGTTAATCTGAGTCAACAAAGCATCTGACCTTAAACCATATCTGCCCAGACATGTAGTTTATGTCTTTTTGACCTGCTAGTCATTCCCAGGCCTATGTGGGCCAGCTTGTGATGGATTCTTAGGCCCATAATTTTTCTTTCTAGTCAGCACAGGTCCAAAGCTTTAATTTTTCCTTTCAGAAGGAAGGAAGGAAGGAAGGAAGGAGATTTAGTCAATGTGGTCACACTTGTGTCCTAACAAGCAACCAAAGGCAAGAGATATGCACAGTTAAGCAGTAATGGTCCAGATATATTCTCGTGTATCATTGTTGCCTCAGCTCCAGTCTCTTCTGAAAGGTGGCTTGACAATTTTCAGAGCCACAAAAAATTCCTAGGAAAAATTCTCATTCCATCTGATAGCAGGCTTCAGTTTTTTCCTTATCCAAACATACTTCATGAAAAATCCATACCACTGTCTTAATAGTCTGATATCCAAATGGAAAGTCACCGTGTTCCTTTTTAGAAAATGTTCACCCCTGCCAGGACAGTTATGTTTCAAAGCTTTGTTGTATTATGCTTCCTTCTCAACTATTTGTCTCTGTCAGGCAGTATATGAATGAAGGGCAAGCTCATGTCAAAAAGGGTATAGTAATAAAGTTTGTTATTTATAATAAAGTTTATGAAAGTAATAAAGTTTGTTTACAAAATTAGGAAATAGGATAAGGTAGTCCATATTTCAACATTAACACATTCTTGGTAAAGCACATTTCAGTCAAACTTGTACAATTAATTCAAAAATTTTATTTTATTTACACTTATATAATACATATGTGTTCAAGAATCTATTTGCAAATGGAAAACAAAATTCTGTACTCTTCAGGTCTTTGACATTGCAGACGGGTAAGCTGGCTGATAAAAAATAAAAAGCAGTCTACAGCTTTTTGTTTAAAAATAAAATGCAGATACTAGGAATTTGTCTAGTTTGATGCATAGATATTATCAAGCACTCATGAGCTCAGAAATCCTGACAGGACCAGTACTCAGTAGTGATCAATCTCAAATACAAATGCTGTCTCTAGCCATATTGCTTTCTTTTTTCCCCTGTATTTGGTTGTACCAGTAAAATACCAACCCAACAGGTTTAGGTATCTAAAACACCAATGCTTTCCTTCAGTGTTAAATATCCAAGCAAATATAGATTATTTGGAAATTTATTTGAAAGTTAATCAATAAAGTTATTCTGTAACTTTCCATCATTTTTCCCTTTTGTGGATAGTTTCACCAATATAGCATGCTAAAACTAAGTATAATCATTAAAGCTAGCAATCATCAAAGGGTAAACATCATAATTACAAAGAGTAGTGACTCAGAAGTTTAATGTAAAAGTTCTTCTATCTTACCTTTCAGAATTTTATGCCCAAACAGCAAAAGATATGTAGAGAGATATTTTAATCTTCTTGGACAAAATAAAGCCAAGTTTATAATAAAATCATGAATTTTAAGAATAATGTATGAGTGAGTAAAATACTGTCTGGAGGGGTGAGTTTAGAGATAGCAGTAATATCAGTGACCTCCTCTTGGAAGAGTCTACTGCACACAGGTGCTGGAAGAAGAGCAAAGCAAAGGCCAGCTCTGTCAACTAGAGGAAGACATCCCAACTTCCATATGCTGAGTGTGATTGCCTCACCCTAACAGGGGACCTATAATTAGATAACTTTTCTCTTTGCTGTGAAAAAACTGACCCACAAAGTCAACTTAAGAAAAAAAAAGGATATATTTTGGCTTATAGTTCGAAGGTACAGTGTATCATATTAGAGGAGCCATGGCAGTAAGAGCTTGAGTAATGCCATAGTGAAGCTCCTTAAATGTTTTTGTTAAGTGACAGATACTCATAGAAATTTGTTAAGTATCATGTGATGTTTTGACACACATACATAGTGAGATGATTTAATCAATATTATTAACATTTATACCATCTCAAACATTTATCACTATCGTAGGGGGATATCAAAATTTTCTCATAGATACTTTTAATTGTAAATCTATTTTTACTAATAATGTTCATTTATCAAGCAGTACACAAGAATCTTCTTATTGAATAAAAGCTTTTTACCTGTTGGTCACTGTCTTCCTCTTCCCTCTCTTATTTTCTTCAGTGTCTAATAATTCTTATTCTATTCTCCACTTCTGTAAGTCTGAGCTCTGTTGGACACATACTAATTGTACATATTTGTGAGGTGCAGACTCATAATTCAACAATGTAGTCTTGAAGGGATCAAAGCATGGTAATTAGCATTTCTGTCTATCTGTGTTTTCTTACCATTGCTGTGATAAAATACTCTGGTCAACACATCTTAAGGGAGAAGGATGTATTTTAGCTCACAGTGCAACATATATCATAGCAGGAAGTTTAGACAGCAGGAACTTGAAACATCTGGTCACAAGTGTGTGTGTATGTGTTGTGTGTGTGTGTGTGTGTTACTACTCAGCTTACTTTCTCCACAGCTCCAGTCCCACCCACAATAATCTGGGTTGTTCCATATCATAATCGAAGCAGTCTTCCACAAGTATGCTCAGAGGCTCACTTCCAAGGTAGTCATAGATTCTTATCAAGTTGACAACTCTAACTATCATACTATTCCACTAAATTTCTTGTTTTTGTGCTAGGAAATGTCCAGTTGAAGTCTACCCCTTCTGGTTCTTTGTAAAACTATATTAGAAGTTGCTGTGGATTTTAGTCACAGAATTGTGTCACAATACAAGTTATTTATAGTGTCTAATTGCATTTCAGCATTCATTATTAAGATCTCCTGTGCCCTTCCTCCTGGCTACCATTCCTAACCTCTAATGACCTCTCTTCTACTCTCCGCTGCTGTGAGATCAATGTTCTCAGCTTCCACATGTAAGCAATGACTATTGTAGCATTTTCTTTCAGTGTTTATCATAATATCCTGTTACTGTATTCACACTGTCACCAATAGCAACTTCACTCTTTTTGGGACTTAATAGTGTTTCATTGCAAAAATACTTTAGACATTCATCTGCCAGACAAATACATTAATTCCAAATATTGCTGCCATGAATAGTCCTGCAATAAACATGGGGATGTGGCTTTCTCATATTGATTTCTCATATTGATTTCATTTCTTTTGGATATATAGACAGCAATAGAATTGCTGGGACTTTACTAAGTTACAATTTCTCCAGTGGAGTGTAGGCATTGCTCGATCTTCACAAGCATTTGCTTAATGTTGTCTTTTTTATAGTTGTTCTGTGTACGATGAGAGGCTAGCACACTGTGGCCTTGATTGGCACTGCCCTGAGGATTAGTGCTTTAGAGCATTTCTTCAGCTATTTGTAGAATGTCTACTAAGAAATATCTATTCAAATCACTTTTCCCATTTTCAAATCTTTCATTATTGTGTCACTTAATCCTTTGTCAGATTAATAGTTCATAAATACTTTTCTTCATTATTTAGTTTGTCTCTTTGTTGTACCATTTGATGTAATCTTATCTGTCAGATTTTACTCTCACAGAAAATGAATTTATTTATATTTCCCATTAGAATATAGAATATGTTTTGCTTGTGATTGAATTGACTCTCCACAACAAATTGGGTAGTATAAATCTTTTAACTATAATAAAATTTCTAACTAATGAAAAATAATAGAACATGCTACTTTGTTGTTAGCAATAGAGCTTTTGTTGAAACTGGCAAAGTCATACTTCTGGTAACTTACATTTTTATTTTGTCAGAAGTCCATGCATATCAGGTTGAAGATGAAATTTTTTCTTCTGAAGCTTAGCTCAATCTTTTTTCTATTATTGTTGTTGTTGTTGTTATTATTAATTCATTTATATCCTGCTCCCTGCCCCTTCCTGACCACCCCCTTCCACCATCCTTTCCCCATCCACTCTCTTCTTTTCCTTTGAACCAGTGGAGGTCCCCCTTTGTATCCCCCAACCTAGCACATCTAGTTTCTGTAAGGCTAGGAGTATCCTCTCCTGCTGAGGGCAGACAAGGCAGCCCACCTAGAATGTAGCCCACATACAGACAATAGCAGCTCAATTTTTTTTAACACAATAGTGAAAGATAGCTGTCGGTTGACCATGTTTGGCATGTTAGCTGGTCTTTGGAGTCTCTATCTTATCACTGGTCCCTGCCCCAGGAATGCAGTGCCTTAGCCCAGTTCTAAAGCAACACTGATTATGGTGCTTTGAACTGGGTAATTTCATTTTATTTAACTTCATTTGATTTTATTTAACTTACAAATTTTACTGTCTTAATTCAATAAATATTTATTGAATCTGTCTGGTTCACAAGAAATTCCTCTCCCTATTCCTTTCCCTAAGGTCAGGCATTTAGACAAAAGCCACCCTTCCCTGGGGGCTCCAGGAAAGTTTCTACCTGCTAAGAAAGGAAGTCATTCTTAGGTCTGGCCAGGGAATTTGTGACTCTCCATTAACATATGACTCTTCTGCCTATTAACTTGTTAAGGTCAGTGCTAGCCTCTAGGCTCCCTCAATCCCTACCCACAAGCCTCATTCAAGCTCACAAGCCCCTTTTCTCACTTTCCCATTTAACCCTGGAAATCTTTTCTCTGTCACCTCTTGTTTTCTCAGGAGACAAGCTTGGCAGTTTTGGAATAAACTTTTCCCTTTTCATGGAGTGGCTACTTTGGTTTCTCTACTGTGCCTACTTTCATTCAGAATATATACCTGAGATTTGGTGGTGAAAAACAAATAGTATTTCTTTGGAAGAAGTAACCACAAATATATATGTAATTAAAAAATATTTAATTTCTAAGATGATCATCAGTTTTATGTAGGACAAAACTCAGAATGTATGAGTAGATTTCACAGTTGAACATATCACAAAGCAAAAACCACAAGTTGCCTGTTGGAGCATGGTCCAGGAATAGAGTCATATGAGGAGAATTCAGAGGGCTTGTGAGAACACTCCAAGAAAAAAGAGCAAGGGCCTTGTAGCCTCACTTTCGTCAAAGCACAGGGTTGCTCTTGGAATGTGTTTCCATGCTCCTCCCAGTTATAGCAGACAGGAGTGAGTTTACTTCACATAACTCATTGCCACTTGCTTTGTTATTCAGGTAATGTTTAAATAATCCTTTGTGAGCCTCCTTGCAAAAATATGTTTTGACACATATGGCTTGTCTTGTGATTGCATACATCTTGAACTCATGTGAACTTTACTCTACCTTTTTGTACTCCCAAAATATAAATTATCCGAGGCTCTGAATAAATTTGGCTATTGAATGAGACTTTAATTCCTCTCATTCACTGGCTTCGTTCTCCCAGGTCCTACCACCTCTGGAGCAGTGCAGTTGCCCAGCACAAAAAGGCTAATAGCACTTTCCGTTGTTTCTGTTGTTTCATTGCTCTAACACCTCAGCAATCACAGACCTGCCTCAGGTCAAGTGGTAGGTAGAATAGATTCTACATCTGCCTGGAGACTCAAGAACAAAGTAGAAGAGTACACAGAATGAATGCCGGCGTATCATCACCACCAGCAGAAAACACTGCTAATGTGTACAGGCCCTGACATCATGTGGTATTAAAGATAAAATTAAGAGATTCTCTGTCATACCACTTTTGGTCAGTGAAAAGTCAAATTTTTAAAAAATATGAGCTTATCATTTCCATCTAAATTCAGTGAGAAAACAGAACAGCTAATTGTTTAAAGAGAATTTTTTTTTGATTTTTAAAATCTATCTTGGGATAATCTGGAAAATATGTAGAGAAAGAAAACACACTATTTCTAAAGTGTTAAATAAAAAGTTACTACTCAACAGCTTGTGATTTTGAGCTCTGCAGACATCACACATACTCCGTGCTTATGATGTTGCACTGCATTAACCACCCCAACATTTGCCACTCATAATATCATCACCATATTCATTTTATTGTGTGTCAGATGTATGCTCACTATTTTAACTTCTCTGTAAAGATTCTATTTAACAAATTACTTTGGCTATTTAATCCTATTCAAGTTATTAAGAAATTATTTAAAACAACAATTGAAAACTAAACTTTGGGAGAAGGGTATTTTCAAACAATAATTACAGCTCCTCCAATAAATTAAGAGAATAATTTAAAGACCCCACTTTTCCAGTCAGATTTTAGATGTGGCTAGAGTTGGTCTACTATGCATCTTTAACTCTATTCACATAATTCTTCTGTACTTGTATTCAATTATTCATTTGCTAATCTATTGATTCTCTCATTTATGTGATAGATGTTTACTCCCTGTCATAATTCTGTCACGAATAGTTATGAGTGAGAAGTCAAAGATTAATCAAAGCCAGTTCATGACCTTGAGATGCTTGCTGGGTGGTTTATAAAGAGTTATTCACCTAAATAATATTAATTCAAAGATAAAGGGGGCATAGTCATTTAAAAGTTAAGTTAGGTCATTTCAGCATTTCTAACCATAGCCTTCTAAGAGATTTGCTTTAAAACCTAGGAAGTCCTCAGTTTAGGGCTCCTTGGGTCTCTAACTACTCATCTTTCCTGATTTTCCTATATACTATAAAAGACAGGGAAAGAATTTTTAAAAAAACCTATTCCTTTTGGCACTGGGACCTCTGCCCTTCTTTTCTTCTCTGGGTCTTGGAGGCAGACTCCTCCTGTTAACACATATTCATACAAAGACCAAAGAAAGCCTTTGTGTGTGTGTGTGTGTGTGTGTGTGTGTGTGTGTGTGTATGTCACAAATAAGAATCATACATTCATATTCATATTTCATACAGAAGAATCAAAGCAAGCTGGGGAGATAGATCAGTAACCAAAGTGCTTGTTACACACACACACACACACACACACACACACACACACACACACACACATACAGACTTGAGGTGGATCTGAAGAACCAATGTATGCTAGGCATGGTGGAGCACTTACTATCTTATATCTCTGGTATACAGAGACAGGCAGATTCCTATGGTGGTTCATCAGCCAGGCCCATGGGAGACATTGCTTCAAACAACAGCTCCTGAGAATGGCACATGAGTTTGTCCCTGGCTTCCACACATGTGTACATATGTGCAATGTGCATATGCACCAGCATGCATGAACCAGCATGCATACACTCATATGCACAACAAATTAACAGCCTCATGACCAAAAATTATATAGCAGCCAGGCAGTGGTGACACATGCCTTTAATTCCAGCACTAGGGAGGCAGAGGCTGGCCGATTTCTGAGTTCGAGGCCAGCCTGGTCTACTGAGTGAGTTCCAGGACAGCCAGGGCTATACAGAGAAACCGTGTCTCAAAAACAAAACAAAACAAAACAAAAAAACAAAAAAAATTATATAGCAAATAAATCATGGCTAGATTTAAAATGTTACAAAAGTAAACATCTACCCATTCTAGCCACACCATTTTAATGTTTACTCAATACCATCATATTGTAATTCCTTGTTTGATAGATATATAAATTAAGTGTTTGATAAAGATTATCATTTCCTCAGTAAGAAAGGAAGGTAATTAAATTCATCAAGAATCTATAGCGCATCTAGCATCAATTACTTATTATTTCCAACAATGGAAATTTAAAAGTGTTTTCAAGCTGACTTTGGTTTTCCTTTAGAAGCTGAAGGTATGAGGTCTGTCTTAGTCTCACTGACTTTCTGGCATCAAGAAAAAAAAATAAGAAAGCAAAAATAATCCAGCACTTTACCGTTTGTATTTGCTGATATGTTTAGCTTTTCAAAATCATGGACAGAGCTCCTTCATTTGGTCTATCTAGACTCTGCAAAGGGAGCTGCTTCTGAGACTTTAGGAAAAGTTTTATTTACATGCTTAATAGCTGACTTTTAAAATTTTAATTTAACATATTCACTTTGCATTCCACTAACTGCTGCCATCCTGGTCAGCTCCTGCCACAGTCTTTCTCTCATCATCCCCTCCCCTTCTCCTCTGAGTGGGTAAGGTCCCCTTGGTAACTACTCCCTGCCCCTGGCATTTCAAGTAGCTGTGCAGCTAGGCACTTCCTTTTCTACGGAGACCAGACAAGGCAGCACCAGCTAGAAGAATGTATCCCTCATACAGGCAACAGCTTTTGGGCTAGCCTCTGTTCCAGTTGTTCAGGACCCACATGAAGACCAAGCTGCACATCTGCTACTTATGTGTGGAGAAGCCTACGTCCAGCCCGTGAGTGTTCGTTGGTTGGTGGTTCACACTGTGAGAGTCCTAAGGGTCCAGGTTGGTTTTCCTGTAGAGTTTCTATTCCTTACAGGGCCAAAATCCTTCCTCCTATTCTCCCATAAGTGTTCCCAAGCTCTATCCATTGTTTGGCTGTGGGTGTGTCTGAATCAGCTGCTGGGTGGAGCCTCTCAGAGGACAACATGCTCCTGTCTACAAGTAAAACAGGGTTATTAATAGGGTTAGACATTGGTGCTTGCCCTTTGGATGGGTCTCTAGTTGGGCTGGTTATGGGTTGGCCATCCCCTCAGTCTCTGCTCCATTCCCCTATGCCTGCAGTTCTTGTAGACAGGATATATTTTGGGTTGAAAGTTTTGTGAGTGGCTTGGTGTCTCTGTCACTCCATTGGGGTTCCTGCCTGGATACAGCGGTGGTCTCTCCAGGTTCCATATCCATTGATTCTTGGGTGCCTCCTTTATCCCAGGGTCTCTGACTTGTCCTGAAGATGCCCTCCCTTCACCTTCTCACCCCTATCAGTTGCAAATTTCCACTCATTTTTATGACCATCTAGCCATCTCTTCTGTCCTTCCCCACACCTCATCCTGAGCCTTCCATTCCCTTTCCACCCCCCCCTGTCTTCCAATTCCCTCCCTCCATCTATCTCACATGACTATTTTATTCCCCCTTCTAAATGAGATTCAAGCTTTCATTTTTGGGCCTTCCTTCTTGTTTAGCTTCTTTAGGTCTGTGCAGTCTAGCATAGTACTCATATTTTGATGGCCACTTAAAAAATGTTCAAAGTCCTTAGATACTGAAGAAAGACAAATCAAAAACAACTCTGAGGTTCCATCTACATCCATCAGAATGGTTAAGACCAAAATCTCAAGAGATTGTACATGTTGGCAAGGATGTGGAGCAAGGGGAACACTTCTTCATTACCGGTGGGAGTACAAACTTGTACAACCACTTTGTGAATAACTTTGACGGTTTCTCAGAAAACTCGGAGTAGTTCTACCTCAAGACCCAGCTATACCACTCCTGGGCATATACCCAAAAGATGCTCCAACATCTCTCAAAGTCACTTGCTCAACTATGTTCATAGCTGCTTTATTTATAATCCTAGAAACTGGAAACAACCTAGATGTCCCACAAATAAAGAATGGATACAGAACATGTGGAACATCTACACAATGCAATACCATTCAGCTATTAAAAGCAAAGACAGCATGAATTTTGCAGGCAAATAGATAGAACTTGAGAATATCACCCTGAGTAAGGTAAGCCAGTCCCAAAAGGACATCCATGGTATTTATTCATTTATAAATGGATAATAGATGACTTTTAAATACATATTTGAAATAGCTTGTAACACAGCTAACTGAAGAGATAGAATCCTAGAAACAAGAATCATTGAGAAACAGAGAGAGAGAGAGAGGGAAAGAGAGGGAGAAAGGAGGGAGGGGGAGAGAGAGGGAGAAAGAGGGGAAGAGAGAGAAAGAGGGGGAGGGAGAGAGAGGGAGAGGGAGAGAGAGAAGAGTTCAACCAGAAGAAGTGAAGTGATTGGCTCTGGGATTTGTAAGGGTGAAGGTTTCCCCCACAGTGGGGTTGGAGTGGCTTATTTTTCTCATCTAACCTCAGAGAGATTGTTTGATACCAAGGAGGGGAAAAGAATAGAAGGTTTTTTTTCTCACATACTGAGCTTAATTTTCAGATACAGGTCACTGTCTTGTAATTAGTATAGTCTGCAAAAAGCACCTTACCAGGTCAGAGCATGCAGGTCATTAGGTGAGATCCGCCTGAAAGTACAAGCCTTGCATATATCAGCAGATGTGCCATGTATTGAACATTTCTGGACAAGGTTCTGTCTGTTGGTCACTAATGTAACTCTGTTTTACTATTTTTTCTTTTTTTGCAAATAAAAAGTAATATTTGATATTTTATGTATGTTTGTTGGTAGCATGGTTTTAAATTCTTTTCAATAATTTTATTTTCATGCTTCTAGAAATTCCTGATGAAAGTTCCTGAACTCATCCACCTAAGTATCAAATCTGGAAAAAAAAATCTTGGTCAAGTAATTAAATAAGTGGCTATATAGGTGCTACTGTAGGGAGTGTCATCAACCAAAACACAATGCATAGCTAGTCCAACTCTACTTCCCTGATAAATTCAAGAATTGAGGCTGTACCTCATCAATAGAATTAGAGGGCATCATATTTCTTGCACAATTCCACAAGCAACTGTTTCGCTGTGTGAGGTATTTCTCGATGTTTATACATAAACATATTTCAAACTCTTCTTATGTATCCTACCTCTGTTCTTTTGAAATACTGAGCAATATCACTTTATTGACTGTTTCTACTGACATTAACAATACACACCATACATTATTCCCATACCACAGTAGTTTATAGTCTGGAATTAATAATGAAGGTAATTTACTGTTGTCTGTAGATGACAATATGGACACTATAATATTTTGAGCTGCCAACAGGAAAATACACGTAAATGAGCCACCTAAAGCCTCTGCAGAACCAAGTTAATACAGCAAGAAAGTAAGAGAGGGCAGGCTTTTAAAAATCAGGGCTGGTCAATTGCTGTTATAAACATAATACATGGAAACAATTCCTAGAAATATAAAAAAAACCCAGAAAACTAAAAACAGAGGACTTTTGCAATGTCTTGATAAAGTTGATGAGAAAGCAGTGAAGTCTTTCTTTTTTAATCTTAAAATAATTATTCTATTTATTGAATATTAACAGGTGAAAGTATTAAAATAATGTTCTACAAACATCATGGAAATATTATTGATAATTTGTCTCACTGTGCTTCTAATTAGCATTTTCTTAATGTTTAACTTCAAAGAGTTTTTGCTATTTTGAAATTCATAATATACTTACTGATAAAATAATTTCTGTCCTAGAAACACTGATAATCATTTTTAAGTAAACTGATTGTTAGATAATTCACACAGATATATAATGTGTTTTGAATACTCTCGCACTATGTCAGGTGGTATCTTTTAAGAGCTTTTGAATATGTTTTTTTTCATTTTTTTTTTAGCTTTTTTCTTTATTTACATTTCAAATGATATCCCCTTTCCCCGGTTTCCCCTCTTAAAAAAAAACCCTATTCCTTTCCCCTTTCCCCTGTTCACCAACCCACCTTCTTCCACTTCCTGGACCTGGCATTCCCCTACACTGGGGCATAGAGCATTCATAGGACCAAGGGCCTCTCCTCCCATTGATGGCTGACTAGGCCATCCTCTGCTACATATGCAGCTGGAGCCATGAGTCCCTCCATGCGCACTCTTTGGTTGGTGGTTTAGTCCCTGGGAGGTCTAAGGGTACTAGTTAGGTCATATTGTTGAATTTTCTATGGGGCTGCAAACCCTTCAGCTCCTTGGACCTTTTCTCTAGCTCCTTCATTGGGGATCCTGTGCTCAGTCCAATGGATGGCTGTGAGCCTCTACTTTTCTATTAGTCAGGCACTTTCAGAGCCTCTCAGGAGACAGCTATATCAGGCTCCTGTCAGCCAGCACTTGCTGGCATCTACAATAGTGTCTGGGTTTGGTAATTGTATATGGGGAGGATTCCCAGATGGGGCAGTCAGTCTCTGGATTGTCCTTCCTTCGGTATCTGCTCCACACTTTGTCTGTGAAACTCCTCCGTGGGTATTTTGTTCTCCCTTCTAAGAAGGAACGGAGGAGTATCCATACTTTGGTCATCCTTCATCTTGGGTTTCTTGTGGTTTGTGGATTTTATCTTTGGTATTCCCAGCTTCTGGGCTAATATCCACTTATCAGTGAGTGAAAATCATATGTGTTCTTCTGTGATTGGATTACCCCACTCAGGATGATATTTTCTAGATCCATCTATTTCCCTTGATATCTCTAAATCCTAAATCCTGCATCAAAGTGAAATACATTTCAGCATGTGTTTGTGAACTGATGTGTTGCCACATATGCACATAAAGAACATATTAATAGCAGGACTGTGGGGGAATTAACTTATTTAATATTTTACATCTCCACAGAAGTGATTTTTTTTAAGATAAAATTTAAACAGTTACTTTACACACAAGCTTTGAATACAATGGTGGATTATTTTATGTTAGCTTGACATAAATTAGAATAACTTTGAAAGAGGTGACCTCAGTTGAGGAAATGCCCCCACAAAATTAGCCTATAGAAAAGCCTATGGTGCATTTTCTTGATAATAAGAAGCATTCATTATGTGCAGTGCCAGACCTGGGCTGGTGGTCCTGAGTGCTTAAAGATAGCAGGATAGGCAGGCCATGAAAGCAGGCTGTTAAGGAGACTCTGTGTAGGCAGGCCATGAAAGCAGGCTGTTAAGGAGACTCTGTGTAGGCAGGCCATGAAAGCAGGCTTTTAAGGAGACTCTTCCATAGCTTCTGCTTACTTTCTGCCTCCAGGTTTCTGGCAGGAGTTTTCGCTGATCTTCCTTTATGATAGAGTATGACCTGAGAGTTGTAAGCTGAAATAAACAGTTTCCTCCCCAAGTTGCTTTGTTTTGGTCATGGTATTTTACACACCCAAACTAACTAATTAACGTAAACTCGTTTTACTTTTCAAAGATTTTTAATTTAAATCCCATAGTTCTTAATATTCACAGTATAGCCAGAATTCTATATCTTTCTGTGATGAATATAGTAGATCAGCTCTTCTCTATACACTATCTGTATATGTCCTTTACTATCTAATGGGAATTAAATATCTTCAGTGAGCATATACAAAGTTATTAAACCGTCTTCTAGATACTTTATCAAATATAGTATTGAACATTGCTCATGTGTAGATTTTACCACTACATCCATGAATTAAAATCAAACATTGTCATCAGCTATACTAATCATTCCTTCCTGAATTTAAGACCTTTAAAGTCACTCAGAAAGGAAAAAAAAAAAACCAAAACCCCCAAAATGGCCAAAAGAGTGGCTCAGGTTCCTTCCAGTCTCTTTGGGCTGGTGTCCTGAGCAGAACTTGGGCACAAGTGCTGCAGCCAGTCCCACAACATCCAGAGGAAGCTCCACTCCCAGGCTCTCTGACATTCTCAGGATCAGAGGCAAGGAGGAATGAAAAACGAACATCTGTCCCAACACCGGGAGTAACTGAGACCAACAGGACCAGGCACACAGGAATTACACCAGCAGAGTGGCTCAGCTTCCTTCCGGTCTCTCCGGGCTGGTGTCCTGAGCACACCTTGGGCACAGGCTACACAGCCAGTTCCACAAAACTCAGAGGAAGCTGCTGCACTCCCAGGTGCTCTAACAAGCCCAGGATCACAGAGACAGCTTGGCTCTGAGGAGTTCTGACACAACCAGAATCACAGGAAGGACTGGCTCCAGTCAGATTTAGCAAGGACAGGTAGCATTAGAGATAACAAGATGGTGGGGGACAAGCGTAAGAAAATAAACAACACAAGCCAAGATTACTTGACATCATCAGAACCCAATTTGCCCACCATAGCAAGTCCTAGACACACCATCACACTGGAAAAGCAAGATTCAGATCTAAAATCACTTCTCATGATGATGATACAGGACTTTAAGAAAGACATAAATAGCACCCTCAAAGAAATACAGGAGAACACAGGTAAACAACTAGAAGCTCTAAAGAGGAAACACAAAAATCCCTTAAAGAACTACAGGAGAATACAATCAAAAACGTGAAGGAAATGAGCAAAACCATCCAGAATCTAAAAATGGAAATAGAAAAAATAAAGAAATCAGAAAG
>NW_022196896.1:16184857-16190915 GCF_008632895.1 Mastomys coucha
CTATGAAAGCTAGAAGATCCTGGACAAATGTCATACAGATCCTACAAGAACACAAATGCCAGCCCAGGATGCTATAACCAGCAAAACTCTCAATTATCTTAGATGGAGAAAACAGGATATTCCATGACAAAACCAAATTTACACAATATCTTTCCACAAATCCAGCCCTACAAAGTATAATGGATGGATAACATCAACATAAGGAGCAAAACTACACCCTAGAAGAAGCAAGAAAGTAATCTTTCAACAAATCACACAAATCTAATTCCACCTCTTACAACAAAAACAACATGAAGTATCAATTACTTTTTCTTAATTCTTAATATGAAAATTAATATTACCAACATATCCTAATCGATTGAAATCCAAAAATATGAGGAATTAGAAATTTGTTGATTGTCATCCAATGGTCTCTTTAATTTGGTAATTGGAGAAATAGGTCCAACAGAATAGGCAGAATAGAGAAGAACAAAGGGTATATCTGGCACTAAGTTACACTTGTACTCATTTTTCTTGAAAAGTTGTCTGAAGCTTTCTTCTCTCTCCAAAGTGAGATTGAAGCATCCTCACTTGTACCTTTTGGCTTGTTAACCTTCTTGAGGTCTGTGGAATGAATCCTGAGTATTCTGTACTTTTTGGCTAATATCTACTTATTAGTGAGTACATATCATGCATGTCCTTTTGAGTCTGAGTTACCTTACTCAGGATGATATCTTCTAGTTCCATCCATTTGCCTGCAAAACTCATGATGTCCTCATTATTAATAGCTGAATAGTACTCATACTCCATTGTTTAAATGAACCACATTTTCTATATCCATTCTTCCATTGTGGAACATCTGGGTTGCTTCCATTTTCTAGCTATCACAAACAAGGCTACTATGAATACAGTGGAACCCGTGCCCCTGTGGCATGGTAGGGCATCTTTTTGGTATATGCCCAAGAGTGATATAGCTGGATCTTCAGGTAGATCTAGTTCCAATTTTCTGAGGAACATCCAGATTGATTTCCAGAATGGTTGTACCAGTTTGCAATTCCACCAGAAATGGAGGAGTGTTCCTTTTCCCCCACATCCTCACCAGCATCTGCTGTCACTTGACTTCTTGATCTTGGCCATTCGGATTGATGTAAGGTGGAATCTAAAGGTTGTTTTGATTTACACTTTCCTGATCATTAAGGACTTTCAACATTTTTTAAGTGCTTCTCAGCCATTGGAGATTGTTCTGTTGTGAATTCTCTGTTTAGCTCTATACCCCACTTTTTTGGGGGGTTGTCTGTGTTTTGGGAGGCAGAGGGAAAGAGGGACATGGTGGGAGAGGGAAGGGGTAGGGGAAAAGAGGAACATGATCAGGCATTGCCTTGGGTAGGAGAGAAGCCCTGAGGGCCAGCAGAAAGAATGGGAATATGCAACCTCGGTGGTAGGAGGTAGGGGGAGTTTCTCTAGAAAGTACTAGAGACCTGGGAGATGAAAGTCTCTCAGGACTCAAAGGGAAGTACCTTAGATGAAATGCCCAATAATGGGAAGAGGAAACTTGTAGAGTCCACCTCCAGTAGAAAGACAGGTCATCAAGTGGAGGAATTGGTTGTCATTCCACAGTCAGAAACACTGACCCAAAATTGTTCTTGTCTAAAAGAACTACAGGGACTGGGGGAAAGAAGATCCAGTGACCTGCCCAACTTGGAATCAATCTCAACAGGAGGCTCCAAGGTCTGTCACTATTACTGATGCTATGATGTGCTTATGAACAGGAACCTAGTATGGCTGTCCTCAGAGAGACCCAACAGCCCACTGACAGAGACAGATGCAGATACACCTAACTAATGAACTGAAGTTGGGGAGCCCTGTGGTTGAATTAGGCAAAGGCTGGAAGAAGCTGAGGAGAAGGGTGACCCTATAGGAAGACCACCACTCTCAACTAATACCTGAGATCTCTTAGACACTGAACCATCAACCAGGAAGCATTCATGAGCTGGTCTGAAACCACCTCTCCCCCTCATCCGATACATACAGCAGAGGACTGCCTGGTCTGGCTTCAGTGAGAGAAGCTGAGTCTAATCCTTGAGAGACTTGAGTCTCCAGGGAGTACAGAGGAATGGAAGGGATGGGGCAGCGGGGCTGGGGACATTTTCTTGGACACAGGAGTGATGAGAATTGGGATGTGGAACTGTGGAAGGGCAAGCAGAGAGTTGGTAATGACTGGACTGTAAAAAAAAGTAATAATAATAATAAATTGTTAGAATCAAACAAGGAAGAGCAATAATGCCTATTTGAACTTGGTAATAGTTATGTGGGAGTCTGTTTGAATTTACTCCACTGTCTAACAATAATTTAAAAATAATCTTAAATTCTAAAAACATGATTAGAATATTCCATTTTTAAAAGTCTCATTTAAAAAAAAGTTGAAAATAGGACTTTCTAAGGTGGGACCAGCCAGGAGGCACAGGCCTCATGAGTCACAGGGGAGTCCCAGGGCTGCAAGGACAGGATCCTCTCAGCCTCCGAGTGACAACAGTGGATCAGCAACCCTCTCTGCCTCTTCCCTGTGAGTGGACAGCCTGCCTCCAGGAAATGCTTTAACCAGGGACTCAGGTGAGATCCACCATTTTCTCTCCAGTGACTTTCTAAGGCAGGACCAGACAGGAGGCACAGGCCTCACAAGTCACAGGGGAGTTGCAGGGCAGCAGGGACAGGATCCTCTTGGCTTCTGAGTGACAGCCATGGATTGGTAACCTTCTCTGCCCCTTCCCTGCAAGTGAAGAGCCTGCTTCCAGGGAGTGCTTTAACCCACAGACTCACCCATCTGCACCCAGGATTTACCAGAGGAGAGCTGATCTCCCAGAAGTACTGACACAGGCTTACAGACCCACAGGAGGAACAAGCTCCAGCCAGAGACAGCAAGAACATCTACCACCAGAGATAACAGATGGCGAAAGGTAAATGTAAGAATCCTACCAATAGAAACCAGGACTACTTGGATTCATCAGAACCTAGTTTTCCCACCACAGCAAGTCCTGGATATCCCAAAACACCAGAAAGGCAAGATCTGGATCTAAAATCATATCTCACGATGGTGCTAGAGGAATTTAAGAAGGACATGAATAACTCCCTTAAAGAAATACAGGAGAATACAGGTAAAGAGGTACAAGCCCTTAGAGAGGAAACAAAAAAATCCCATAAAGAATTACAGGAGATCACAAGTAAACAATTAGAAGCCCTTAAAGAGGAAACACAAAAATCTCTTAAGGAATTACAGGAAAACACAAGCAAACAGGTGAAGGAATTGAGCAAAACCATCCAGGACCTAAAAATGGAAGTAGAAACAATTAAGAAATCACAAAGAGAGACAACTCTGGAGTTATAAATCTTGGGAAAGAAGTCAGGAAACATAGATGCAAGCATCACTAACAGAATACAAGAGATAAAAGAGAGAATCTCAGGGGAAGAACATACCATAGAAAACATTGACACAACAGTCAAAGAAAATGCAAAATGCAAAAACGATCCTAACTCAAAACATCCAGGAAATCCAGGACACAATGAGAAGACCAAACCTAAGGATAATAGGTATAGAAGAGAGCGAAGACCTCCAACTTAAAGGGCCAGTAAATATCTTCAACAAAATTAGAGAAGAAAACTTCCCTAACCTAAAGAAAGAGATGCCCATGAACATATAAGAAGCCTATAGAACTCCAAATAGACTTGACCAGAAAAGAAATTCCTCTCACCACATAATAGTCAAAACAACTAATGCATTAAACAAAGAAAGAATACTAAAAGCAGTAAGGGAAAAAGGTCAAGTAACATATAAAGGCAGGCCTATCAGAATAACACCAGACTTCTCACTAGAGACTATGAAAGCTAGGAGATCCTGGGCTGATGTAATACAGACCCTAAGAGAACACAAATGTCAGCCCAGACTACTATACCCTGCAAAACTCTCAATCACCATAGATGGAGAAGCCAAAGTATTCCGTGATAAAACCGGGTTGTCAGTGGCATTACATCGCAGGCAGTCTGTTTATGGTGAGCAAAGACTTCAAACAGAAGTCTTAGCAGAAGTTAGTTGTAAGTCCATCTTTTGATTTCAGGAGGAGCTACAGTGTTTGTGTCTATTGTCTTGCAACACAGGTGGCCAGCTTCAGCCTAGGACTGACAGTTTGCTTTCACTTTCAGAACTCTGCAATAATGTTCAGGCAGAATTGGGGGGAGACAACACTCTACACAAAGGATAAACAGGCAGAGAAAGAAATTAGGGAAACAACATCCTTCACAATAGTTACAAATAATATAAAATACCTTGGTATAACTCTAACTAAGCAAGTAAAAGATCTGTTTGATAAGAACTTCAAGTCTCTGAAGAAGGAAATTGAAGAAAATCTCAGAATATGGAAAGATCTTCCATGCTCGTGGATTGGCAGGACTAATATAGTAAAAATGGGCATCTTACCAAAGGCAATCTACAGATTCAATGCAATCCCCATCAAAAGTCCAACTCAATTCTTCACAGACCTAGAAAGAGAAATTTGCAAATTCATCTGGAACAACAAAAAACCCAGGATAGCCAAAACTATTCTCTACAATAAAGGAACCTCTGGTGGAATCACAATCCCGGACCTTAAGCTGTACTACAGAGCAATTGTGATAAAAACTGCATAATTTTGGTACAGTGACAGGCAGGTAGATCAATGGAACAGAATTGAAGACTCAGAAATGAACCCACACACCTATGGTCACTTGATCTTTGACAAAGGAGCTAAAACCATACAGTGGAAAACAGACAGCATTTTCAACAGATGGTGCTGGCTCAACTGGCAGTTAGCATGTAGAAAAATGCAAATTGATCCATTCCTATCTCCTTGTACAAAGCTCAAGTCCAAGTGGATCAGGGAACTCCACATCAAACCAGATACACTGAACCTAATAGAAAAGAAAGTGAGGAAGAACCTCAAGCAAATAGGCACAGGGGAAATTTTCCTGAAGAGGACGCCAATAGCTTATGCTTTAAGATCAAGAATTGACAAATGGGACCTCATAAAGTTGCACAGCTTCTGTAAGGCAAAAGACACTGTCAATAGGACAAAACAGCAACCAACTAATTGGGAAAAGATCTTAACTAACCCTTTATATGATAGAGGGCTAATATCCAATGTATACAAAGAAATCAAGAAGTTAGACTCCAGAGAACCCAATAACCCTATTAAAAATGGGGTACAGAGCTAAACAAAGAATTCTCAACTGATGAACACCAAATGGCTGAGGAGCACCTAAAGAAATGTTCAACATCCTTAGTCATTAGGGACATGTAAATCAAAACAAACTCTGAGATTCTACCTCAAACCAGTCAGATTGGCTAGGATAAAAATTCAGGTGACAGCAGATGCTGGAGAGGTTGTGGAGAAAGAGGAACACTCCTTCTTTGCTGGTGGGATTGCAAGCTGGTCCAACCACTCTGTAAATCAGTTTGGTGATTCCTCTGGAAATTGGACATAGTACTACTGGAGGACTCAGCTATACCACTCCTGGGCGTATACCCAGAAGGTGCTCTAACATGTAATAAGAACACATGCTCAACCATGTTCATAGCAGCATAATTTATAGTAGCCAGAAAGTGAAAACATCCCAGATGACCCTCAACAGAGGAATGGATACAGAAATTGTGGTACATCTACACAATGGAGTACTACTCAGCTATTAAAAACAATGAATTTACGAAATTCTTAGGGAAATGGGTGGATCTGGAGAATATCATCCTGAGTGAGGTAACCCAATCACAAAAGAGTACATGTGGTATGCACTTTCTGATAAGTGGTTATTAGCCCAGAAGTTCACAATACAGGAAGAATACCCCACAAACCACAAGAAACTCAAGAAGAAGGAAGGCCAAAATGTGGGCATTCAATTCCTCCTTAAAAGGGGGGACAAAATACCCATAGAAGGAATTGCAGAGAGTAACTATGGAGCAGAGACTGAAGGAAGGACAAGCCAGCCTCATATAGCTGTCTCCTGAGAGGCTCTGACAGTACCTGACTAATACAGATGTAGAGGCTCACAGCCATCC
>NW_022196896.1:16191098-16194388 GCF_008632895.1 Mastomys coucha
TTTGTTTTTTGGAGGGGAAACTGGGAAAGGAGAAATCATATGACATGTAAATAAATAAAATATCTAATTCAATATGAAGGAAAAAATAAACAGAAAAAAGTTAAAAAAGAAAATAAAAAAAATTGAAAATACTTATTTATTTATATTTTTTTTGTACAGTGAACACTGATTTTGGTTTCACCTCTCCCAGCTCCTTGTAGCTGCTCCCCTTTCTTCCCACCTTCCCAAGGGGATAAATTCATATCCCCTTGCTCTTTCTTATTAGAAAACAAACAGGTATCCAAAGACAGCCATATACTCTTTAAAGTAAAAAAATCCTTGGTGCTTCAGATTGTGTTAGAGTCACAGTGAGCAGGTTTCCTAGGCATGGTACTAATTGCCTTATTTGAATGAAGTTAACTAAATGTTTAATAAAATATGATGAAAAATTGACACGTAGTGGGTAATTCACACAGGTAAACTAAGGGGCCCTATTCCTGTTAATAGGATCAACCAAAATTTTAATGCCTTCCCTGATCTTTGGGGTGTCGTCTTTCTTTAGAAACAGATTTATGTGTACTCAGTGAAGTAAGGCCTTACTGGGATAGAATGGGCTCTAAATATAAACACTGGTATCTTTAGAAGAGAAAAAAAAATGTAGAGACCCAACATTACCGAATGTAAGATCATTTAGGTGAAGGTATCAGAATTCAGGGGCATGGAACAAGTTCTTAAACAACAAAACAATACAAAACAAAACAAAACAAAACAAAACAAAACATGGCAGCCAGAGACAGTAAAAGGCAGCTAGAAGAGGTCATTCCTGTTCACGAGGACCTAGGAGGACACATGGCCCTGCTAATATTTAGAAATATTTTGAAAAGCAACTTTCTTTTTATTTTGTTTTTTAGAATTCCCCCTCTTCCAATACACATGGTCAACTGAGTCCATTTTGTGTTCTTTAAAAGTATATATGCTTAGGGCTGAACAGTTATTGAGATTGAATAACATATCATGGTCACTCCTGAAAAAGACTGATTCATTCTCTCTTGGTAGCCATTGATTACCTGTAGCTCTTCATCTGGGGAGTCATCCATTTACAGTCTTGCATTTCATTTTGGATTTCTGGTCTTGAAATAATCAGGTGTAGTTGTTTTAGGCCCTCCAGTTTATGATAATATGTTACAGCTGCCAAAATATTCTAATATTTCCTACTTCAACTAGTGATTGGGGCCGGAGCTCAGGAGGCAGATAGAACTTCTAACTTTTCAGGAATTTTACCCCCTAAAGTCCACCTCCTCTCCAGGAATAGATCAACTATGCAGCATTCACTTCAGATGAGAAAGCAGCTCTAAGTGTCTATAACTCCCCATGATGTATAAAAAGATACAAAGAAAACCATGGAAGATCTGTAAGAAGCTCACATAGTTAATAATTGGTAAAGGCAGTGTCACAGGGCAGAATGATGTAGTTGAGCTGGGAGCAACTAGCAGGGACTCATAATTTTCTTTAGCTCACTTCATAATGAAAGAGGACTAAGTAAGACAACCTATGGAAATACTCTAGCAAGGAAAATATAGATTCTTCTCCAGACACACAAAATATGTGGTGGCAATGAAAATGAAATGTGAAACACAGTGGGCCTTGGCTAAAAGATGTCTCATTAGTGAATTCAAGAAATGCTCAAAGTGAATAGTATTTTCTGTGACTAGGGAGTAAGGCAGGAACACAGGCCTGATCACTAATGATGTAAGTACTTAGTGTAGACTAAGTACCTCCCTCAAAATTTTGTAATACTCAGACAGTTTTCTTGTGCTTCACTTCCATAAGTTTAGAGGTGTAGGAGAAAATGCAGACATGATCTGACTGACTGTATACCTGGCATACTGCACTTCTAAATAAGAAGCAAGCTCACCATGCTCCTGAAGCCAGAATATTGAATTATGAAGTAGCATGAGTAGCTGGCCCGTGGTTGAGTCTGCACTCTCCACATCTCTTTTAATGTCCTCCTTCTACATCAAGATCCTGATGGTATAAGCACTCACTATCCAATCCGAGGTAATGTGCTAACCAATCACAGTCTTTAGGCTTCCACTAAGTGGTTGCTCATGTGCAATAAAGCAGACAGTGTTCTTTGAGAATGTCTTTGGGATGGTTTATCTCTGTACTCTTTGCTGACCCACAGGCCTTGCAGTCTTGTTGTGGCATGTATGGCACAGAGGACACTATGAACCAGTTATCCCCAGGCATGAGTGACATCTTATGGGAGTTATCATGTTAGGTTGTCAGTGCAGAACTAAGGCATGGCTTCCTTATGGCTCTTTGCAATAGAAATTGTTCTGAAACTAAAAACCATAAATCTTTAGGATGGTAGTATTGAAGCTGAATAAGAGCCACTTAGGTAGGAATGCTCTATGTGCTGATACTCTTGCTAACTGCTGCCCTTTAATTCATTTATTGTGGAAATTAAATACCCCATAGCCATTCAGCAGCTGTGAATCAGAAGGCCACATCTTCCCACTGCCAGATCAGTTAATTAGCTCCAGTGGCCTGAGTGTCTGAGAAATTGCAAGAAGGATTTATAATTGTGCAGTGAAATACAGCAAGTGTTTTAAACATCTTTGTTCAGCATTTACAGTTTCTAGACCATTTAGATTCTCAGTCATCTGATTGAAATAGAACACTTTATTTTTTTTTTTCATACACTGATTGTGGCCTTAGAATCATTTTAGTTGCTGTATTAAAAAAGGGGACTGATTCTTAGAAAAGCAAGCAATTCTATAAAATCTAAAGAAGATAACTGTACAGAGCCCATAACATGAAATTTACTTTATTTTCTTTAGAGGCCTAAAAATAGAAGGGTTGGGTGAAAAATCCTTCTTCTTGTATTTTGTGAATAAAATAGTTTCTTACAGCCATGTGTTGCTTCTGTCTCCCTCACCTGTCCAGTTTGTCTGTACATGAACCCCACTCTCTGGGAACTCTTCCTACCCTCCTTGGGGAAAGCCCAGTTGGGGTGAAGGTAGCACCCAATCTGTTTAGGGGCCAGGAGTGATGAGCACTTTGCACAAACTCTTGCTGATGAGTTTCCTCCATCTCATGTGCTGCTTCTGTATCTTTTCTTAAACTGCAAAATTCAGAGGTAAGGACAGTGCGTGAACAATACCAGAGAAGTAACGCTCCCCATGCTTGGAGGACTCCACTATATCAATCCCTGAAGAGCACAAGTAGCCTAGCACTTTGCCTATCAAATGGAGCACCCTACTCAACTTGATGTACACAGAAGATGTAGTCTTTTTTTTTTTTTTTTT